>NC_072439.2:102905000-103208409 GCF_028878055.3 Symphalangus syndactylus
AAGTGGACATTCGGAGCGCTAAGAGGTTAATAGTGGAAAAAGGAATATATTCAAATATAAACTACACAGTAGCATTCTGTGAAAATTCTTTCTGTTCTGTGCATTCAACTAACAGAGTTGAACCTTACTTTTGATTGAGCCTTTCTGAAACACTCTTTCTGTAGAAACTGCAATTGGACATGCTAAGCGCTAAGAGGCCTGCATTGGGAAAAAGAATATCTTCAAATAAAAACTACACAGATGCATTCTGTGAAACTTATTTCTGATCTGTAAATTCAGTTAACAGAGATAAAACATATTTTTGATTGAGCAGTTATGAAACACTCTTTTTGTAGAAAATGCAAGTGGAGATTCGGAGCGCTAAGTGGGTACTAGTGGAAAAAGGAATGTCTTCAAATATAAACTACACAGAATCATTCGGTGAAACTTCCTTCTGATCTGTGCATTCAGCTAACAGAGTTAAACCATACTTTTGATTGAGTAGATCTGAACACTCTTTCTGTAGAAAATGCAACTGGACATTTGGAGCGCTAAGAGCTTAGTAGTGGAAAAAGGAATATATTCAAATACAAACTACACAGAAGCATTCTGTGAAACTTCTTTCTGATCTGAGCATTCAGCTAACAGAGTTAAACCATACTTTTGATTGAGCAGTTTTGAAACACTCTGTCTGTAGAAAATGCAACTGGACATTCGTAGCGCTAAGTGGGTAATAGTGGAAAAAAGAATATGTTCAAATATAAACTACACAGAAGCATTGTATGAAACTTCTTTCTGTTCTGTGCATTCAACTAACAGAGTTGAACCTTACTTTTGATTGAGCCGTTCTGAAACACTCTTTCTGTAGAAACTGCAATTGGACATTCTGAGCGCTAAGAGGCCTATATTGGGAAAAAGAATCTCTACAAATAAAAACTACACAGAAGAATTGTGTGAAGCTTCTTTCTGTTCTGTTTGTTCAACTAAAAGAGTTGAACCTTAGTTTTGATTGAGCCGTTCTGAAAAACTCTTTCTGTAGTAAATGCAAGTGGAGATTCGGAGCGATAAGAGGGTAATAGTGGAAAAAGGAATGTCTCCAAATATAAACTACACAGAATCATTCTGTGAAACTTCTTTCTGATCTGTGCATTCAGCTAACAGAGTTAAACCATACTTTTGATTGAGCAGATCTGAACACTCTTTCTGTAGAAAATGCAACTGGACATTTGGAGCGCTAAGAGAGTAGTAGTGGAAAAAGGAATATATTCAAATATAAACTACACAGAAGCATTCTGTGAAACTTCTTTCTGATCTGAGCATTCAACTAACAGAGTTAAACCATACTTTTGATTGAGCATTTTTGAAACACTCTGTCTGTAGAAAATGCAACGGGACATTCGTAGCGCTAAGTGGGTAATAGTGGAAAAAAGAATATGTTCAATTATAAACTACACAGAAGCATTGTATGAAACTTCTTTCTGTTCTGTGCATTCAACTAACAGAGTTGAACCTTATTTTGATTGAGCCTTTCTGAAACACTCTTTCTGTAGAAACTGCAATTGGACATTCTGAGCGCTAAGAGGCCTCTATTGGGAAAAATAATATCTTCAAATAATAACTACACAGAAGCATTGTGTGAAACGTATTTCTGATATGTTCATTAAGCTAACAGAGATAACCATATTTTTGATTGCGCAGTTCTGCACACTCTTTCTGTAGAAAATGCAAGTGGACATTCGGAGCGCTAAGAGGGTAATAGTGGAAACAGGAATATATTCAAATATAAACTACACAGTAGCATTCTGTGAAAATTCTTTCTGTTCTGTGCATTCAACTAACAGAGTTGAACCTTACTTTTGATTGAGCAGTTCTGAAACACTCTTTCTGTAGAAACTGCAATTGGACATGCTAAGCGCTAAGAGGCCTACATTGGGAAAAAGAATATCTTCAAATAAAAACTTCACAGATGCATTCTGTGAAACTTATTTCTGATCTGTAAATTCAGTTAACAGAGATAAAACATATTTTTGATTGAGCAGTTATGAAACACTCTTTTTGTAGAAAATGCAAGTGGAGATTCGGAGCGCTAAGAGGGTACTAGTGGAAAAAGGAATGTCTTCAAATATAAACTACACAGAATCATTCGGTGAAACTTCCTTCTGATCTGTGCATTCAGCTAACAGAGTTAAACCATACTTTTGATTGAGCAGATCTGAACACTCTTTATGTAGAAAATGCAACTGGACATTTGGAGCGCTAAGAGCGTAGTAGTGGAAAAAGGAATATATTCAAATATAAACTACACAGAAGCATTCTTTGAAACTATTTTCTGATCTGAGCATTCAGCTAACAGAGTTAAACCATACTTTTGATTGAGCAGTTTTGAAACACTCTCTCTGTAGAAAATGCAACTGGACAATTGTAGCGCTATGTGGGTAATAGTGGAAAAAAGAATATGTTCAAATATAAACTACACAGAAGCATTGTATGAAACTTCTTTCTGTTCTGTGCATTCAACTAAAAGAGTTGAACCTTACTTTTGATTGAGCCGTTCTGAAACACTCTTTCTGTAGAAACTGCAATTGGACATTCTGAGCGCTAAGAGGCCTCTATTGGGAAAAATAATATCTTCAAATAAAAACTACACAGAAGCATTGTGTGAAACTTATTTCTGATATGTTCATTAGGCTAACAGAGTTAAACCATACTTTTGATTGCGCAGTTCTGAACACTCTTTCTGTAGAAAATGCAAGTGGACATTCGGAGCGCTAAGAGGGTAATAGTGGAAAAAGGAATATATTCAAATATAAACTACACAGTAGCATTCTGTGAAAATTCTTTCTGTTCTGTGCATTCAACTAACAGAGTTGAACCTTACTTTTGATTGAGCCGTTCTGAAACACTCTTTCTGTCGAAACTGCAATTGGACATGCTAAGCGCTAAGAGGCCTACATTGGGAAAAAGAATATCTTCAAATAAAAACTACACAGATGCATTCTGTGAAACTTATTTCTGATCTGTAAATTCAGTTAACAGAGATAAAATATATTTTTGATTGAGCAGTTATGAAACAAACTTTTTGTAGAAAATGCAAGTGGACATTCGGAGCGCTAAGAGGGTAATAGTGGAAAAAGGAATGTCTACAAATATAAACTACACAGAATCATTCGGTGAAACTTCTTTCTGATCTGTGCATTCAGCTAACAGAGTTAAACCATACTTTTGATTGAGCAGATCTGAACACTCTTTCTGTAGAAAATGCAACTGGATATTTGGAGCGCTAAGAGCGTAGTAGTGGAAAAAGGAATATATTCAAATATAAACTACACAGAAGCATTCTGTGAAACTTCTTTCTGATCTGAGCATTCAGCTAACAGAGTTAAACCATACTTTTGATTGAGCAGTTTTGAAACACTCTGTCTGTAGAAAATGCACCAGGACATTCGTAGCGCTAAGTGGGTAATAGTGGAAAAAAGAATATGTTCAAATATAAACTACACAGAAGCATTGTATGAAACTTCTTTCTGGTCTGTGCATTCAACTAACAGAGTTGAACCTTACTTTTGATTGAGCCGTTCTGAAACACTCTTTCTGTAGAAACTGCAATTGGACATTCTGAGCGCTAGGAGGCCCATATTGGGAAAAAGAATGTCTACAAATAAAAACTACACAGAAGAATTGTGTGAAACTTCTTTCTGTTCTGTTTGTTCAACTAAAAGAGTTGAACCTTAGTTTGGATTGAGCCGTTCTGAAACACTCTTTCTGTAGAAAATGCAATGGAAATTCGGAGCGCTAAGAGGGTAATAGTGGAAAAAGGAATGTCTCCAAATATAAACTACACAGAATCATTCTGTGAAACTTCTTTCTGATCTGTGCATTCAGCTAACAGAGTTAAACCATACTTTTGATTGAGCAGATCTGAACACTCTTTCTGTAGAAAATGCAACTGGACATTTGGAGCGCTAAGAGAGTAGTAGTGGAAAAAGGAATATATTCAAATATAAACTACACAGAAGCATTCTGTGAAACTTCTTTCTGATCTGAGCATTCAGCTAACAGAGTTAAACCATACTTTTGATTGAGCAGTTTTGAAACACTCTGTCTGTAGAAAATGCAACTGGACATTCGTAGCGCTAAGTGGGTAATAGTGGAAAAAAGAATATGTTCAAATATAAACTACACAGAAGCATTGTATGAAACTTCTTTCTGTTCTGTGCATTCAACTAACACAGTTGAACCTTACTTTTGATTGAGCCTTTCTGAAACACTCTTTCTGTAGAAATTGCAATTGGACATTCTGAGCGCTAAGAGGCCTCTATTGGGAAAAATAATATCTTCAAATAAAAACTACACAGAAGCATTGTGTGAAACTTATTTCTGATATGTTCATTAAGCTAACAGAGTTAAACCATACTTTTGATTGCGCAGTTCTGAACAATCTTTCTGTAGAAAATGCAAGTGGACATTCGGAGAGCTAAGATGGTAATAGTGGAAAAAGGAATATATTCAAATATAAACTACACAGTAGCATTCTGTGAAAATTCTTTCTGTTCTGTGCATTCAACTAACAGAGTTGAACCTTACTTTTGATTGAGCCGTTCTGAAACACTCTTTCTGTCGAAACTGCAATTGGACATGCTAAGCGCTGAGAGGCCTACATTGGGAGAAAGAATATCTTCAAATAAAAACTACACAGATGCATTCTGTGAAACTTATTTCTGATCTGTAAATTCAGTTAACAGAGATAAAACATATTTTTGATTGAGCAGTTATGAAACACTCTTTTTGTAGATAATGCAAGTGGAGATTCGGAGCGCTAAGAGGGTACTAGTGGAAAAAGGAATGTCTTCAAATATAAACTACACAGAATCATTCGGTGAAACTTCCTTCTGATCTGTGCATTCAGCTAACAGAGTTAAACCATACTTTTGATTGAGTAGATCTGAACACTCTTTCTGTAGAAAATGCAACTGGACATTTGGAGCGCTAAGAGCGTAGTAGTGGAAAAAGGAATATATTCAAATATAAACTACAGAGAAGCATTCTGTGAAACTTCTTTCTGATCTGAGCATTCAGCTAACAGAGTTAAACCATACTTTTGATTGAGCAGTTTTGAAACACTCTGTCTGTAGAAAATGCAACTGGACATTCGTAGCGCTAAGTGGGTAATAGTGGAAAAAAGAATATGTTCAAATAGAAACTACACAGAAGCATTGTATGAAACTTCTTTCTGTTCTGTGCATTCAACTAACAGAGTTGAACCTTACTTTTGATTGAGCCGTTCTCAAACACTCTTTCTGTAGAAACTGCAATTGGACATTCTGAGCGCTAAGAGGCCTATATTGGGAAAAAGAATGTCTACAAATAAAAACTACACAGAAGAATTGTGTGAAACTTCTTTCTGTTCTGTTTGTTCAACTAAAAGAGTTGAACCTTAGTTTTGATTGAGCCGTTCTGAAACACTCTTTCTGTAGAAAATGCAAGTGGAGATTCGGAGCGCTAAGAGGGTAATAGTGGAAAAAGGAATGTCTCCAAATATAAACTACACAGAATCATTCTGTGAAACTTCTTTCTGATCTGTGCATTCAGCTAACAGAGTTAAACCATACTTTTGATTGAGCAGATCTGAACACTCTTTCTGTAGAAAATGCAACTGGACATTTGGAGCGCTAAGAGCGTAGTAGTGGAAAAAGGAATATATTCAAATATAAACTACACAGAAGCATTCTGTGAAACTTCTTTCTGACCTGAGCATTCAGCTAACAGAGTTAAACCATACTTTTGATTGAGCAGTTTTGAAACACTCTGTCTGTAGAAAATGCAACTGGACATTCGTAGCGCTAAGTGGGTAATAGTGGAAAAAAAAATATGTTCAAATATAAACTACGCAGAAGCATTGTATGAAACTTCTTTCTGTTCTGTGCATTCAACTAACAGAGTTGAACCTTACTTTTGATTGAGCCTTTCTGAAACACTCTTTCTGTAGAAACTGCAATTGAACATTCTGAGCGCTAAGAGGCCTCTATTGGGAAAAATAATATCTTCAAATAAAAACTACACAGAAGCATTGTGTGAAACTTATTTCTGATATGTTCATTAGGCTAACAGAGTTAAACCATACTTTTGATTGCGCAGTTCTGAACACTCTTTCTGTAGAAAATGCAAGTGGACATTCGGAGCGCTAAGAGGGTAATAGTGGAAAAAGGAATATATTCAAATATAAACTACACAGTAGCATTCTGTGAAAATTCTTTCTGTTCTGTGCATTCAACTAACAGAGTTGAACCTTACTTTTGATTGAGCCGTTCTGAAACACTCTTTCTGTCGAAACTGCAATTGGACATACTAAGCGCTGAGAGGCCTACATTGGGAGAAAGAATATCTTCAAATAAAAACTACACAGATGCATTCTGTGAAACTTATTTCTGATCTGTAAATTCAGTTAACAGAGATAAAACATATTTTTGATTGAGCAGTTATGAAACACTCTTTTTGTAGATAATGCAAGTGGAGATTCGGAGCGCTAAGAGGGTACTAGTGGAAAAAGGAATGTCTTCAAATATAAACTACACAGAATCATTCGGTGAAACTTCCTTCTGATCTGTGCATTCAGCTAACAGAGTTAAACCATACTTTTGATTGAGTAGATCTGTACACTCTTTCTGTAGAAAATGCAACTGGACATTTGGAGCGCTAAGAGCGTAGTAGTGGAAAAAGGAATATATTCAAATATAAACTACAGAGAAGCATTCTGTGAAACTTCTTTCTGATCTGAGCATTCAGCTAACAGAGTTAAACCATACTTTTGATTGAGCAGTTTTGAAACACTCTGTCTGTAGAAAATGCAACTGGACATTCGTAGCGCTAAGTGGGTAATAGTGGAAAAAAGAATATGTTCAAATAGAAACTACACAGAAGCATTGTATGAAACTTCTTTCTGTTCTGTGCATTCAACTAACAGAGTTGAACCTTACTTTTGATTGAGCCGTTCTCAAACACTCTTTCTGTAGAAACTGCAATTGGACATTCTGAGCGCTAAGAGGCCTATATTGGGAAAAAGAATGTCTACAAATAAAAACTACACAGAAGAATTGTGTGAAACTTCTTTCTGTTCTGTTTGTTCAACTAAAAGAGTTGAACCTTAGTTTTGATTGAGCCGTTCTGAAACACTCTTTCTGTAGAAAATGCAAGTGGAGATTCGGAGCGCTAAGAGGGTAATAGTGGAAAAAGGAATGTCTCCAAATATAAACTACACAGAATCATTCTGTGAAACTTCTTTCTGATCTGTGCATTCAGCTAACAGAGTTAAACCATACTTTTGATTGAGCAGATCTGAACACTCTTTCTGTAGAAAATGCAACTGGACATTTGGAGCGCTAAGAGCGTAGTAGTGGAAAAAGGAATATATTCAAATATAAACTACACAGAAGCATTCTGTGAAACTTCTTTCTGACCTGAGCATTCAGCTAACAGAGTTAAACCATACTTTTGATTGAGCAGTTTTGAAACACTCTGTCTGTAGAAAATGCAACTGGACATTCGTAGCGCTAAGTGGGTAATAGTGGAAAAAAGAATATGTTCAAATATAAACTACGCAGAAGCATTGTATGAAACTTCTTTCTGTTCTGTGCATTCAACTAACAGAGTTGAACCTTACTTTTGATTGAGCCTTTCTGAAACACTCTTTCTGTAGAAACTGCAATTGGACATTCTGAGCGCTAAGAGGCCTCTATTGGGAAAAATAATATCTTCAAATAAAAACTACACAGAAGCATTGTGTGAAACTTATTTCTGATATGTTCATTAGGCTAACAGAGTTAAACCATACTTTTGATTGCGCAGTTCTGAACACTCTTTCTGTAGAAAATGCAAGTGGACATTCGGAGCGCTAAGAGGGTAATAGTGGAAAAAGGAATATATTCAAATATAAACTGCACAGTAGCATTCTGTGAAAATTCTTTCTGTTCTGTGCATTCAACTAACAGAGTTGAACCTTACTTTTGATTGAGCCGTTCTGAAACACTCTTTCTGTCGAAACTGCAATTGGACAAGCTAAGCGCTGAGAGGCCTACATTGGGAGAAAGAATATCTTCAAATAAAAACTACACAGATGCATTCTGTGAAACTTATTTCTGATCTGTAAATTCAGTTAACAGAGATAAAACATATTTTTGATTGAGCAGTTATGAAACACTCTTTTTGTAGAAAATGCAAGTGGAGATTCGGAGCGCTAAGAGGGTACTAGTGGAAAAAGGAATGTCTTCAAATATAAACTACACAGAATCATTCGGTGAAACTTATTTCTGATCTGTGCATTCAGCTAACAGAGTTAAACCATACTTTTGATTGAGCAGATCTGAACACTCTTTATGTAGAAAATGCAACTGGACATTTGGAGCACTAAGAGCGTAGTAGTGGAAAAAGGAATATATTCAAATATAAACTACACAGAAGCATTCTGTGAAACTTCTTTCTGATCTGAGCATTCAGCTAACAGAGTTAAACCATACATTTGATTGAGCAGTTTTGAAACACTCTGTCTGTAGAAAATGCAACTGGACATTCGTAGCGCTAAGTGGGTAATAGTGGAAAAAAGAATATGTTCAAATATAAACTACACAGAAGCATTGTATGAAACTTCTTTCTGTTCTGTGCATTCAACTAACAGAGTTGAACCTTACTTTTGATTGAGCCGTTCTGAAACACTCTTTCTTTAGAAACTGCAATTGGACATTCTGAGCGCTAAGAGGCCTATATTGGGAAAAAGAATGTCTACAAATAAAAACTACACAGAAGAATTGTGTGAAACTTCTTTCTGTTCTGTTTGTTCAACTAAAAGAGTTGAAACTTAGTTTTGATTGAGCCGTTCTGAAACACTCTTTCTGTAGAAAATGCAATGGAGATTCGGAGCACTAAGAGGGTAATAGTGGAAAAAGGAATGACTCCAAATATAAACTACACAGAATCATTCTGTGAAACTTCTTTCTGATCTGTGCATTCAGCTAACAGAGTTAAACCATACTTTTGATTGAGCAGATCTGAACACTCTTTCTGTAGAAAATGCAACTGGACATTTGGAGCGCTAAGAGAGTAGTAGTGGAAAAGGGAATATATTCAAATGTAAACTACACAGAAGCATTCTGTGAAACTTCTTTCTGATCTGAGCATTCAGCTAACAGAGTTAAACCATACTTTTGATTGAGCAGTTTTGAAACACTCTGTCTGTAGAAAATGCAACTGGACATTCGTAGCGCTACGTGGGTAATAGTGGAAAAAAGAATATGTTCAAATATAAACTACACAGAAGCATTGTATGAAACTTCTTTCTGTTCTGTGCATTCAACTAACAGAGTTGAACCTTACTTTTGATTGAGCCTTTCTGAAACACTCTTTCTGTAGAAACTGCAATTGCACATTCTGAGCGCTAAGAGGCCTCTATTGGGAAAAATAATATCTTCAAATAAAAACTACACAGAAGCATTGTGTGAAACTTATTTCTGATATGTTCATTAAGCTAACAGAGTTAAACCATACTTTTGATTGCGCAGTTCTGCACACTCTTTCTGTAGAAAATGCAAGTGGACATTCGGAGCGCTAAGAGGGTAATAGTGGAAACAGGAATATATTCAAATATAAACTACACAGTAGCATTCTGTGAAAATTCTTTCTGTTCTGTGCATTCAACTAACAGAGTTGAACCTTACTTTTGATTGAGCAGTTCTGAAACACTCTTTCTGTAGAAACTGCAATTGGACATGCTAAGCGCTAAGAGGCCTACATTGGGAAAAAGAATATCTTCAAATAAAAACTTCACAGATGCATTCTGTGAAACTTATTTCTGATCTGTAAATTCAGTTAACAGAGATAAAACATATTTTTGATTGAGCAGTTATGAAACACTCTTTTTGTAGAAAATGCAAGTGGAGATTCGGAGCGCTAAGAGGGTACTAGTGGAAAAAGGAATGTCTTCAAATATAAACTACACAGAATCATTCGGTGAAACTTCCTTCTGATCTGTGCATTCAGCTAACAGAGTTAAACCATACTTTTGATTGAGCAGATCTGAACACTCTTTATGTAGAAAATGCAACTGGACATTTGGAGCGCTAAGAGCGTAGTAGTGGAAAAAGGAATATATTCAAATATAAACTACACAGAAGCATTCTTTGAAACTTTTTTCTGATCTGAGCATTCAGCTAACAGAGTTAAACCATACTTTTGATTGAGCAGTTTTGAAACACTCTCTCTGTAGAAAATGCAACTGGACAATTGTAGCGCTAGGTGGGTAATAGTGGAAAAAAGAATATGTTCAAATATAAACTACACAGAAGCATTGTATGAAACTTCTTTCTGTTCTGTGCATTCAGCTAAAAGAGTTGAACCTTACTTTTGATTGAGCCGTTCTGAAACACTCTTTCTGTAGAAACTGCAATTGGACATTCTGAGCGCTAAGAGGCCTCTATTGGGAAAAATAATATCTTCAAATAAAAACTACACAGAAGCATTGTGTGAAACTTATTTCTGATATGTTCATTAGGCTAACAGAGTTAAACCATACTTTTGATTGCGCAGTTCTGAACACTCTTTCTGTAGAAAATGCAAGTGGACATTCGGAGCGCTAAGAGGGTAATAGTGGAAAAAGGAATATATTCAAATATAAACTACACAGTAGCATTCTGTGAAAATTCTTTCTGTTCTGTGCATTCAACTAACAGAGTTGAACCTTACTTTTGATTGAGCCGTTCTGAAACACTCTTTCTGTCGAAACTGCAATTGGACATGCTAAGCGCTAAGAGGCCTACATTGGGAAAAAGAATATCTTCAAATAAAAACTACACAGATGCATTCTGTGAAACTTATTTCTGATCTGTAAATTCAGTTAACAGAGATAAAATATATTTTTGATTGAGCAGTTATGAAACAAACTTTTTGTAGAAAATGCAAGTGGAGATTCGGAGCGCTAAGAGGGTAATAGTGGAAAAAGGAATGTCTACAAATATAAACTACACAGAATCATTCGGTGAAACTTCTTTCTGATCTGTGCATTCAGCTAACAGAGTTAAACCATACTTTTGATTGAGCAGATCTGAACACTCTTTCTGTAGAAAATGCAACTGGACATTTGGAGCGCTAAGAGCGTAGTAGTGGAAAAAGGAATATATTCAAATATAAACTACACAGAAGCATTCTGTGAAACTTCTTTCTGATCTGAGCATTCAGCTAACAGAGTTAAACCATACTTTTGATTGAGCAGTTTTGAAACACTCTGTCTGTAGAAAATGCACCAGGACATTCGTAGCGCTAAGTGGGTAATAGTGGAAAAAAGAATATGTTCAAATATAAACTACACAGAAGCATTGTATGAAACTTCTTTCTGGTCTGTGCATTCAACTAACAGAGTTGAACCTTACTTTTGATTGAGCCGTTCTGAAACACTCTTTCTGTAGAAACTGCAATTGGACATTCTGAGCGCTAGGAGGCCCATATTGGGAAAAAGAATGTCTACAAATAAAAACTACACAGAAGAATTGTGTGAAACTTCTTTCTGTTCTGTTTGTTCAACTAAAAGAGTTGAAACTTAGTTTGGATTGAGCCGTTCTGAAACACTCTTTCTGTAGAAAATGCAATGGAAATTCGGAGCGCTAAGAGGGTAATAGTGGAAAAAGGAATGTCTCCAAATATAAACTACACAGAATCATTCTGTGAAACTTCTTTCTGATCTGTGCATTCAGCTAACAGAGTTAAACCATACTTTTGATTGAGCAGATCTGAACACTCTTTCTGTAGAAAATGCAACTGGACATTTGGAGCGCTAAGAGAGTAGTAGTGGAAAAAGGAATATATTCAAATATAAACTACACAGAAGCATTCTGTGAAACTTCTTTCTGATCTGAGCATTCAGCTAACAGAGTTAAACCATACTTTTGATTGAGCAGTTTTGAAACACTCTGTCTGTAGAAAATGCAACTGGACATTCGTAGCGCTAAGTGGGTAATAGTGGAAAAAAGAATATGTTCAAATATAAACTACACAGAAGCATTGTATGAAACTTCTTTCTGTTCTGTGCATTCAACTAACACAGTTGAACCTTACTTTTGATTGAGCCTTTCTGAAACACTCTTTCTGTAGAAACTGCAATTGGACATTCTGAGCGCTAAGAGGCCTCTATTGGGAAAAATAATATCTTCAAATAAAAACTACACAGAAGCATTGTGTGAAACTTATTTCTGATATGTTCATTAAGCTAACAGAGTTAAACCATACTTTTGATTGCGCAGTTCTGAACAATCTTTCTGTAGAAAATGCAAGTGGACATTCGGAGAGCTAAGATGGTAATAGTGGAAAAAGGAATATATTCAAATATAAACTACACAGTAGCATTCTGTGAAAATTCTTTCTGTTCTGTGCATTCAACTAACAGAGTTGAACCTTACTTTTGATTGAGCCGTTCTGAAACACTCTTTCTGTAGAAACTGCAATTGGACGTGCTAAGCGCTAAGAGGCCTACATTGGGAAAAAGAATATCTTCAAATAAAAACTACACAGATGCATTCTGTGAAACTTATTTCTGATCTGTAAATTCAGTTAACAGAGATAAAACATATTTTTGATTGAGCAGTTATGAAACACTCTTTTTGTAGATAATGCAAGTGGAGATTCGGAGCGCTAAGAGGGTACTAGTGGAAAAAGGAATGTCTTCAAATATAAACTACACAGAATCATTCGGTGAAACTTCCTTCTGATCTGTGCATTCAGCTAACAGAGTTAAACCATACTTTTGATTGAGTAGATCTGAACACTCTTTCTGTAGAAAATGCAACTGGACATTTGGAGCGCTAAGAGCGTAGTAGTGGAAAAAGGAATATATTCAAATATAAACTACAGAGAAGCATTCTGTGAAACTTCTTTCTGATCTGAGCATTCAGCTAACAGAGTTAAACCATACTTTTGATTGAGCAGTTTTGAAACACTCTGTCTGTAGAAAATGCAACTGGACATTCGTAGCGCTAAGTGGGTAATAGTGGAAAAAAGAATATGTTCAAATAGAAACTACACAGAAGCATTGTATGAAACTTCTTTCTGTTCTGTGCATTCAACTAACAGAGTTGAACCTTACTTTTGATTGAGCCGTTCTCAAACACTCTTTCTGTAGAAACTGCAATTGGACATTCTGAGCGCTAAGAGGCCTATATTGGGAAAAAGAATGTCTACAAATAAAAACTACACAGAAGAATTGTGTGAAACTTCTTTCTGTTCTGTTTGTTCAACTAAAAGAGTTGAACCTTAGTTTTGATTGAGCCGTTCTGAAACACTCTTTCTGTAGAAAATGCAAGTGGAGATTCGGAGCGCTAAGAGGGTAATAGTGGAAAAAGGAATGTCTCCAAATATAAACTACACAGAATCATTCTGTGAAACTTCTTTCTGATCTGTGCATTCAGCTAACAGAGTTAAACCATACTTTTGATTGAGCAGATCTGAACACTCTTTCTGTAGAAAATGCAACTGGACATTTGGAGCGCTAAGAGCGTAGTAGTGGAAAAAGGAATATATTCAAATATAAACTACACAGAAGCATTCTGTGAAACTTCTTTCTGACCTGAGCATTCAGCTAACAGAGTTAAACCATACTTTTGATTGAGCAGTTTTGAAACACTCTGTCTGTAGAAAATGCAACTGGACATTCGTAGCGCTAAGTGGGTAATAGTGGAAAAAAGAATATGTTCAAATATAAACTACGCAGAAGCATTGTATGAAACTTCTTTCTGTTCTGTGCATTCAACTAACAGAGTTGAACCTTACTTTTGATTGAGCCTTTCTGAAACACTCTTTCTGTAGAAACTGCAATTGAACATTCTGAGCGCTAAGAGGCCTCTATTGGGAAAAATAATATCTTCAAATAAAAACTACACAGAAGCATTGTGTGAAACTTATTTCTGATATGTTCATTAGGCTAACAGAGTTAAACCATACTTTTGATTGCGCAGTTCTGAACACTCTTTCTGTAGAAAATGCAAGTGGACATTCGGAGCGCTAAGAGGGTAATAGTGGAAAAAGGAATATATTCAAATATAAACTACACAGTAGCATTCTGTGAAAATTCTTTCTGTTCTGTGCATTCAACTAACAGAGTTGAACCTTACTTTTGATTGAGCCGTTCTGAAACACTCTTTCTGTCGAAACTGCAATTGGACATGCTAAGCGCTGAGAGGCCTACATTGGGAGAAAGAATATCTTCAAATAAAAACTACACAGATGCATTCTGTGAAACTTATTTCTGATCTGTAAATTCAGTTAACAGAGATAAAACATATTTTTGATTGAGCAGTTATGAAACACTCTTTTTGTAGATAATGCAAGTGGAGATTCGGAGCGCTAAGAGGGTACTAGTGGAAAAAGGAATGTCTTCAAATATAAACTACACAGAATCATTCGGTGAAACTTATTTCTGATCTGTGCATTCAGCTAACAGAGTTAAACCATACTTTTGATTGAGCAGATCTGAACACTCTTTATGTAGAAAATGCAACTGGACATTTGGAGCACTAAGAGCGTAGTAGTGGAAAAAGGAATATATTCAAATATAAACTACACAGAAGCATTCTGTGAAACTTCTTTCTGATCTGAGCATTCAGCTAACAGAGTTAAACCATACATTTGATTGAGCAGTTTTGAAACACTCTGTCTGTAGAAAATGCAACTGGACATTCGTAGCGCTAAGTGGGTAATAGTGGAAAAAAGAATATGTTCAAATATAAACTACACAGAAGCATTGTATGAAACTTCTTTCTGTTCTGTGCATTCAACTAACAGAGTTGAACCTTACTTTTGATTGAGCCGTTCTGAAACACTCTTTCTTTAGAAACTGCAATTGGACATTCTGAGCGCTAGGAGGCCTATATTGGGAAAAAGAATGTCTACAAATAAAAACTACACAGAAGAATTGTGTGAAACTTCTTTCTGTTCTGTTTGTTCAACTAAAAGAGTTGAACCTTAGTTTTGATTGAGCCGTTCTGAAACACTCTTTCTGTAGAAAATGCAATGGAGATTCGGAGCGCTAAGAGGGTAATAGTGGAAAAAGGAATGTCTCCAAATATAAACTACACAGAATCATTCTGTGAAACTTCTTTCTGATCTGTGCATTCAGCTAACAGAGTTAAACCATACTTTTGATTGAGCAGATCTGAACACTCTTTCTGTAGAAAATGCAACTGGACATTTGGAGCGCTAAGAGCGTAGTAGTGGAAAAAGGAATATATTCAAATATAAACTACACAGAAGCATTCTGTGAAACTTCTTTCTGACCTGAGCATTCAGCTAACAGAGTTAAACCATACTTTTGATTGAGCAGTTTTGAAACACTCTGTCTGTAGAAAATGCAACTGGACATTCTTAGCGCTAAGTGGGTAATAGTGGAAAAAAGAATATGTTCAAATATAAACTACACAGAAGCATTGTATGAAACTTCTTTCTGTTCTGTGCATTCAACTAACAGAGTTGAACCTTACTTTTGATTGAGCCTTTCTGAAACACTCTTTCTGTAGAAACTGCAATTGGACATTCTGAGCGCCAAGAGGCCTCTATTGGGAAAAATAATATCTTCAAATAAAAACTACACAGAAGCATTGTGTGAAACTTATTTCTGATATGTTCATTAGGCTAACAGAGTTAAACCATACTTTTGATTGCGCAGTTCTGAACACTCTTTCTGTAGAAAATGCAAGTGGACATTCGGAGCGCTAAGAGGGTAATAGTGGAAAAAGGAATATATTCAAATATAAACTACACAGTAGCATTCTGTGAAAATTCTTTCTGTTCTGTGCATTCAACTAACAGAGTTGAAGCTTACTTTTGATTGAGCCGTTCTGAAACACTCTTTCTGTCGAAACTGCAATTGGACATGCTAAGCGCTGAGAGGCCTAAATTGGGAGAAAGAATATCTTCAAATAAAAACTACACAGATGCATTCTGTGAAACTTATTTCTGATCTGTAAATTCAGTTAACAGAGATAAAACATATTTTTGATTGAGCAGTGATGAAACACTCTTTTTGTAGAAAATGCAAGTGGAGATTCGGAGCGCTAAGAGGGTACTAGTGGAAAAAGGAATGTCTTCAAATATAAACTACACAGAATCATTCGGTGAAACTTCTTTCTGATCTGTGCATTCAGCTAACAGAGTTAAACCATACTTTTGATTGAGCAGATCTGAACACTCTTTATGTAGAAAATGCAACTGGAAATTTGGAGCGCTAAGAGCGTAGTAGTGGAAAAAGGAATATATTCAAATATAAACTACACAGAAGCATTCTGTGAAACTTCTTTCTGATCTTAGAATTCAGCTAACAGAGTTAAACCATACTTTTGATTGAGAAGTTTTGAAACACTCTGTCTGTAGAAAATGCAACTGGACATTCGTAGCGCTAAGTGGGTAATAGTGGAAAAAAGAATATGTTCAAATATAAACTACACAGAAGCATTGTATGAAACTTCTTTCTGTTCTGTGCATTCAACTAACAGAGTTGAACCTTACTTTTGATTGAGCCGTTCTGAAACACTCTTTCTTTAGAAACTGCAATTGGACATTCTGAGCACTAAGAGGCCTATATTGGGAAAAAGAATGTCTACAAATAAAAACTACACAGAAGAATTGTGTGAAACTTCTTTCTGTTCTGTTTGTTCAACTAAAAGAGTTGAAACTTAGTTTTGATTGAGCCGTTCTGAAACACTCTTTCTGTAGAAAATGCAATGGAGATTCGGAGCACTAAGAGGGTAATAGTGGAAAAAGGAATGACTCCAAATATAAACTACACAGAATCATTCTGTGAAACTTCTTTCTGATCTGTGCATTCAGCTAACAGAGTTAAACCATACTTTTGATTGAGCAGATCTGAACACTCTTTCTGTAGAAAATGCAACTGGACATTTGGAGCGCTAAGAGAGTAGTAGTGGAAAAGGGAATATATTCAAATGTAAACTACACAGAAGCATTCTGTGAAACTTCTTTCTGATCTGAGCATTCAGCTAACAGAGTTAAACCATACTTTTGATTGAGCAGTTTTGAAACACTCTGTCTGTAGAAAATGCAACTGGACATTCGTAGCGCTACGTGGGTAATAGTGGAAAAAAGAATATGTTCAAATATAAACTACACAGAAGCATTGTATGAAACTTCTTTCTGTTCTGTGCATTCAACTAACAGAGTTGAAACTTACTTTTGATTGAGCCTTTCTGAAACACTCTTTCTGTAGAAACTGCAATTGCACATTCTGAGCGCTAAGAGGCCTCTATTGGGAAAAATAATATCTTCAAATAAAAACTACACAGAAGCATTGTGTGAAACTTATTTCTGATATGTTCATTAAGCTAACAGAGTTAAACCATACTTTTGATTGCGCAGTTCTGAACACTCTTTCTGTAGAAAATGCAAGTGGACATTCGGAGCGCTAAGAGGGTAATAGTGGAAAAAGGAATATATTCAAATATAAACTACACAGTAGCATTCTGTGAAAATACTTTCTGTTCTGTGCATTCAACTAACAGAGTTGAACCTTACTTTTGATTGAGCCGTTCTGAAACACTCTTTCTGTAGAAACTGCAATTGGACATGCTAAGCGCTAAGAGGCCTACATTGGGATAAAGAATATCTTCAAATAAAAACTACACAGATGCATTCTGTGAAACTTATTTCTGATCTGTAAATTCAGTTAACAGAGATAAAACATATTTTTGATTGAGCAGTTATGAAACACTCTTTTTGTAGAAAATGCAAGGGGAGATTCGGAGCGCTAAGAGGGTACTAGTGGAAAAAGGAGTGTCTTCAAATATAAACTACACAGAATCATTCGGTGAAACTTCCTTCTGATCTGTGCATTCAGCTAACAGAGTTAAACCATACTTTTGATTGAGTAGATCTGAACACTCTTTCTGTAGAAAATGCAACTGGACATTTGGAGCGCTAAGAGCGTAGTAGTGGAAAAAGGAATATATTCAAATATAAACTACACAGAAGCATTCTGTGAAACTTCTTTCTGATCTGAGCATTCAGCTAACAGAGTTAAACCATACTTTTGATTGAGCAGTTTTGAAACACTCTGTCTGTAGAAAATGCAACTGGACATTCGTAGCGCTAAGTGGGTAATAGTGGAAAAAAGGATATGTTCAAATATAAACTACACAGAAGCATTGTATGAAACTTCTTTCTGTTCTGTGCATTCAACTAACAGAGTTGAACGTTACTTTTGATTGAGCCTTTCTGAAACACTCTTTCTGTAGAAACTGCAATTGAACATTCTGAGCGCTAAGAGGCCTCTATTGGGAAAAATAATATCTTCAAATAAAAACTACACAGAAGCATTGTGTGAAACTTATTTCTGATATGTTCATTAGGCTAACAGAGTTAAACCATACTTTTGATTGCGCAGTTCTGAACACTCTTTCTGTAGAAAATGCAAGTGGACATTCGGAGCGCTAAGAGGGTAATAGTGGAAAAAGGAATATATTCAAATATAAACTACACAGTAGCATTCTGTGAAAATTCTTTCTGTTCTGTGCATTCAACTAACAGAGTTGAACCTTACTTTTGATTGAGCCGTTCTGAAACACTCTTTCTGTCGAAACTGCAATTGGACATGCTAAGCGCTGAGAGGCCTACATTGGGAGAAAGAATATCTTCAAATAAAAACTACACAGATGCATTCTGTGAAACTTATTTCTGATCTGTAAATTCAGTTAACAGAGATAAAACATATTTTTGATTGAGCAGTTATGAAACACTCTTTTTGTAGATAATGCAAGTGGAGATTCGGAGCGCTAAGAGGGTACTAGTGGAAAAAGGAATGTCTTCAAATATAAACTACACAGAATCATTCGGTGAAACTTATTTCTGATCTGTGCATTCAGCTAACAGAGTTAAACCATACTTTTGATTGAGCAGATCTGAACACTCTTTATGTAGAAAATGCAACTGGACATTTGGAGCACTAAGAGCGTAGTAGTGGAAAAAGGAATATATTCAAATATAAACTACACAGAAGCATTCTGTGAAACTTCTTTCTGATCTGAGCATTCAGCTAACAGAGTTAAACCATACATTTGATTGAGCAGTTTTGAAACACTCTGTCTGTAGAAAATGCAACTGGACATTCGTAGCGCTAAGTGGGTAATAGTGGAAAAAAGAATATGTTCAAATATAAACTACACAGAAGCATTGTATGAAACTTCTTTCTGTTCTGTGCATTCAACTAACAGAGTTGAACCTTACTTTTGATTGAGCCGTTCTGAAACACTCTTTCTTTAGAAACTGCAATTGGACATTCTGAGCGCTAGGAGGCCTATATTGGGAAAAAGAATGTCTACAAATAAAAACTACACAGAAGAATTGTGTGAAACTTCTTTCTGTTCTGTTTGTTCAACTAAAAGAGTTGAACCTTAGTTTTGATTGAGCCGTTCTGAAACACTCTTTCTGTAGAAAATGCAATGGAGATTCGGAGCGCTAAGAGGGTAATAGTGGAAAAAGGAATGTCTCCAAATATAAACTACACAGAATCATTCTGTGAAACTTCTTTCTGATCTGTGCATTCAGCTAACAGAGTTAAACCATACTTTTGATTGAGCAGATCTGAACACTCTTTCTGTAGAAAATGCAACTGGACATTTGGAGCGCTAAGAGCGTAGTAGTGGAAAAAGGAATATATTCAAATATAAACTACACAGAAGCATTCTGTGAAACTTCTTTCTGACCTGAGCATTCAGCTAACAGAGTTAAACCATACTTTTGATTGAGCAGTTTTGAAACACTCTGTCTGTAGAAAATGCAACTGGACATTCTTAGCGCTAAGTGGGTAATAGTGGAAAAAAGAATATGTTCAAATATAAACTACACAGAAGCATTGTATGAAACTTCTTTCTGTTCTGTGCATTCAACTAACAGAGTTGAACCTTACTTTTGATTGAGCCTTTCTGAAACACTCTTTCTGTAGAAACTGCAATTGGACATTCTGAGCGCCAAGAGGCCTCTATTGGGAAAAATAATATCTTCAAATAAAAACTACACAGAAGCATTGTGTGAAACTTATTTCTGATATGTTCATTAGGCTAACAGAGTTAAACCATACTTTTGATTGCGCAGTTCTGAACACTCTTTCTGTAGAAAATGCAAGTGGACATTCGGAGCGCTAAGAGGGTAATAGTGGAAAAAGGAATATATTCAAATATAAACTACACAGTAGCATTCTGTGAAAATTCTTTCTGTTCTGTGCATTCAACTAACAGAGTTGAAGCTTACTTTTGATTGAGCCGTTCTGAAACACTCTTTCTGTCGAAACTGCAATTGGACATGCTAAGCGCTGAGAGGCCTAAATTGGGAGAAAGAATATCTTCAAATAAAAACTACACAGATGCATTCTGTGAAACTTATTTCTGATCTGTAAATTCAGTTAACAGAGATAAAACATATTTTTGATTGAGCAGTGATGAAACACTCTTTTTGTAGAAAATGCAAGTGGAGATTCGGAGCGCTAAGAGGGTACTAGTGGAAAAAGGAATGTCTTCAAATATAAACTACACAGAATCATTCGGTGAAACTTCTTTCTGATCTGTGCATTCAGCTAACAGAGTTAAACCATACTTTTGATTGAGCAGATCTGAACACTCTTTATGTAGAAAATGCAACTGGAAATTTGGAGCGCTAAGAGCGTAGTAGTGGAAAAAGGAATATATTCAAATATAAACTACACAGAAGCATTCTGTGAAACTTCTTTCTGATCTTAGAATTCAGCTAACAGAGTTAAACCATACTTTTGATTGAGAAGTTTTGAAACACTCTGTCTGTAGAAAATGCAACTGGACATTCGTAGCGCTAAGTGGGTAATAGTGGAAAAAAGAATATGTTCAAATATAAACTACACAGAAGCATTGTATGAAACTTCTTTCTGTTCTGTGCATTCAACTAACAGAGTTGAACCTTACTTTTGATTGAGCCGTTCTGAAACACTCTTTCTTTAGAAACTGCAATTGGACATTCTGAGCACTAAGAGGCCTATATTGGGAAAAAGAATGTCTACAAATAAAAACTACACAGAAGAATTGTGTGAAACTTCTTTCTGTTCTGTTTGTTCAACTAAAAGAGTTGAAACTTAGTTTTGATTGAGCCGTTCTGAAACACTCTTTCTGTAGAAAATGCAATGGAGATTCGGAGCACTAAGAGGGTAATAGTGGAAAAAGGAATGACTCCAAATATAAACTACACAGAATCATTCTGTGAAACTTCTTTCTGATCTGTGCATTCAGCTAACAGAGTTAAACCATACTTTTGATTGAGCAGATCTGAACACTCTTTCTGTAGAAAATGCAACTGGACATTTGGAGCGCTAAGAGAGTAGTAGTGGAAAAGGGAATATATTCAAATGTAAACTACACAGAAGCATTCTGTGAAACTTCTTTCTGATCTGAGCATTCAGCTAACAGAGTTAAACCATACTTTTGATTGAGCAGTTTTGAAACACTCTGTCTGTAGAAAATGCAACTGGACATTCGTAGCGCTACGTGGGTAATAGTGGAAAAAAGAATATGTTCAAATATAAACTACACAGAAGCATTGTATGAAACTTCTTTCTGTTCTGTGCATTCAACTAACAGAGTTGAAACTTACTTTTGATTGAGCCTTTCTGAAACACTCTTTCTGTAGAAACTGCAATTGCACATTCTGAGCGCTAAGAGGCCTCTATTGGGAAAAATAATATCTTCAAATAAAAACTACACAGAAGCATTGTGTGAAACTTATTTCTGATATGTTCATTAAGCTAACAGAGTTAAACCATACTTTTGATTGCGCAGTTCTGAACACTCTTTCTGTAGAAAATGCAAGTGGACATTCGGAGCGCTAAGAGGGTAATAGTGGAAAAAGGAATATATTCAAATATAAACTACACAGTAGCATTCTGTGAAAATACTTTCTGTTCTGTGCATTCAACTAACAGAGTTGAACCTTACTTTTGATTGAGCCGTTCTGAAACACTCTTTCTGTAGAAACTGCAATTGGACATGCTAAGCGCTAAGAGGCCTACATTGGGATAAAGAATATCTTCAAATAAAAACTACACAGATGCATTCTGTGAAACTTATTTCTGATCTGTAAATTCAGTTAACAGAGATAAAACATATTTTTGATTGAGCAGTTATGAAACACTCTTTTTGTAGAAAATGCAAGGGGAGATTCGGAGCGCTAAGAGGGTACTAGTGGAAAAAGGAGTGTCTTCAAATATAAACTACACAGAATCATTCGGTGAAACTTCCTTCTGATCTGTGCATTCAGCTAACAGAGTTAAACCATACTTTTGATTGAGTAGATCTGAACACTCTTTCTGTAGAAAATGCAACTGGACATTTGGAGCGCTAAGAGCGTAGTAGTGGAAAAAGGAATATATTCAAATATAAACTACACAGAAGCATTCTGTGAAACTTCTTTCTGATCTGAGCATTCAGCTAACAGAGTTAAACCATACTTTTGATTGAGCAGTTTTGAAACACTCTGTCTGTAGAAAATGCAACTGGACATTCGTAGCGCTAAGTGGGTAATAGTGGAAAAAAGAATATGTTCAAATATAAACTACACAGAAGCATTGTATGAAACTTCTTTCTGTTCTGTGCATTCAACTAACAGAGTTGAACGTTACTTTTGATTGAGCCTTTCTGAAACACTCTTTCTGTAGAAACTGCAATTGGACATTCTGAGCTCTAAGAGGCCTCTATTGGGAGAAATAATATCTTCAAATAAAAACTACACAGAAGCATTGTGTGAAACTTATTTCTGATATGTTCATTAAGCTAACAGAGTTAAACCATACTTTTGATTGCGCAGTTCTGAACACTCTTTCTGTAGAAAATGCAAGTGGACGTTCGGAGCGCTAAGAGGGTAATAGTGGAAAAAGGAATATATTCAAATATAAACTACACAGTAGCATTCTGTGAAAATTTTTTCTGTTCTGTGCATTCAACTAACAGAGTTGAACCTTACTTTTGATTGAGCCGTTGTAAGACACTCTTTCTGTCGAAACTGCAATTGGACATGCTAAGCGCTAAGAAGCCTACATTGGGAAAAAGAATATCTTCAAATAAAAACTACACAGATGCATTCTGTGAATCTTATTTCTGATCTGTAAATTCAGTTAACAGAGATAAAACATATTTTTGATTGAGCAGTTATGAAACACTCTTTTTGTAGAAAATGCAAGTGGAGATTCGGAGCGCTAAGAGGGTACTAGTGGAAAAAGGAATGTCTTCAAATATAAACTACACAGAATCATTCGGTGAAACTTCTTTCTGATCTGTGCATTCAGCTAACAGAGTTAAACCATACTTTGGATTGAGCAGATATGAACACTCTTTATGTAGAAAATGCAACTGGAAATTTGGAGCGCTAAGAGCGTAGTAGTGGAAAAAGGAATATATTCAAATATAAACTACACAGAAGCATTCTCTGAAACTTCTTTCTGATCTGAGCATTCAGCTAACAGAGTTAAACCATACTTCTGATTGAGCAGTTTTGAAACACTCTGTCTGTAGAAAATGCAACTGGACATTCGTAGCGCTAAGTGGGTAATAGTGGAAAAAAGAATATGTTCAAATATAAACTACACAGAAGCATTGTATGAAACTTCTTTCTGTTCTGTGCATTCAAATAACAGAGTTGAACCTTACTTTTGATTGAGCCGTTCTGAAACACTCTTTCTGTAGAAACTGCAATTGGACATTCTGAGCGCTAATAGGCCTATATTGGGAAAAAGAATGTCTACAAATAAAAACTACACAGAAGAATTGTGTGAAACTTCTTTCTGTTCTGTTTGTTCAACTAAAAGAGTTGAACCTTAGTTTTGATTGAGCCGTTCTGAAACACTCTTTCTGTAGAAAATGCAAGTGGAGATTCGGAGCGCTAAGAGGGTAATAGTGGAAAAAGGAATGTCTCCAAATATAAACTACACAGAATCATTCTGTGAAACTTCTTTCTGATCTGTGCATTCAGCTAACAGAGTTAAACCATACTTTTGATTGAGCAGATCTGAACACTCTTTCTGTAGAAAATGCAACTGGACATTTGGAGCGCTAAGAGAGTAGTAGTGGAAAAAGGAATATATTCAAATATAAACTACACAGAAGCATTCTGTGAAACTTCTTTCTGACCTGAGCATTCAGCTAACAGAGTTAAACCATACTTTTGATTGAGCAGTTTTGAAACACTCTCTCTGTAGAAAATGCAACTGGACATTCGTAGCGCTAAGTGGGTAATAGTGGAAAAAAGAATATGTTCAAATATAAACTACACAGAAGCATTGTATGAAACTTCTTTCTGTTCTGTGCATTCAACTAACAGATTTGAACCTTACTTTTGATTGAGCCGTTCTGAAACACTCTTTCTGTAGAAACTGCAATTGGACATTCTGAGCGCTAAGAGGCCTCTATTGGGAAAAATAATATCTTCAAATAAAAACTACACAGAAGCATTGTGTGAAACTTATTTCTGATATGTTCATTAGGCTAACAGAGTTAAACCATACTTTTGATTGCGCAGTTCTGAACACTCTTTCTGTAGAAAATGCAACTGGACATTTGGAGCGCTAAGAGAGTAGTAGTGAAAAAAGGAATATATTCAAATATAAACTACACAGAAGCATTCTGTGAAACTTCTTTCTGATCTGAGCATTCAGCTAACAGAGTTAAACCATACTTTTGATTCAGCAGTTTTGAAACACTCTGTCTGTAGAAAATGCAACTGGACATTCGTAGCGCTAAGTGGGTAATAGTGGAAAAAAGAATATGTTCAAATATAAACTACACAGAAGCATTGTATGAAACTTCTTTCTGTTCTGTGCATTCAACTAACAGAGTTGAACCTTACTTTTGATTGAGCCGTTCTCAAACACTCTTTCTGTAGAAACTGCAATTGGACATTCTGAGCGCTAAGAGGCCTATATTGGGAAAAAGAATGTCTACAAATAAAAACTACACAGAAGAATTGTGTGAAACTTCTTTCTGTTCTGTTTGTTCAACTAAAAGAGTTGAACCTTAGTTTTGATTGAGCCGTTCTGAAACACTCTTTCTGTAGAAAATGCAAGTGGAGATTCGGAGCGCTAAGAGGGTAATAGTGGAAAAAGGAATGTCTCCAAATATAAACTACACAGAATCATTCTGTGAAACTTCTTTCTGATCTGTGCATTCAGCTAACAGAGTTAAACCATACTTTTGATTGAGCAGATCTGAACACTCTTTCTGTAGAAAATGCAACTGGACATTTGGAGCGCTAAGAGCGTAGTAGTGGAAAAAGGAATATATTCAAATACAAACTACACAGAAGCATTCTGTGAAACTTCTTTCTGATCTGAGCATTCAGCTAACAGAGTTAAACCATACTTTTGATTGAGCAGTTTTGAAACACTTTGTCTGTAGAAAATGCAACTGGACATTCGTAGCGCTAAGTGGGTAATAGTGGAAAAAAAATATGTTCAAATATAAACTACACAGAAGCATTGTATGAAACTTCTTTCTGTTCTGTGCATTCAACTAACAGAGTTGAACCTTACTTTTGATTGAGCCTTTCTGAAACACTCTTTCTGTAGAAACTGCAATTGGACATTCTGAGCACTAAGAGGCCTCTATTGGGAAAAATAATATCTTCAAATAAAAACTACACAGAAGCATTGTGTGAAACTTATTTCTGATATGTTCATTAGGCTAACAGAGTTAAACCATACTTTTGATTGCGCAGTTCTGAACACTCTTTCTGTAGAAAATGCAATTGGACATTCGGAGCGCTAAGAGGGTAATAGTGGAAAAAGGAATATATTCAAATATAAACTACACAGTAGCATTCTGTGAAAATTCTTTCTGTTCTGTGCATTCAACTAACAGAGTTGAACCTTACTTTTGATTGAACCGTTCTGAAACACTCTTTCTGTCGAAACTGCAATTGGACATGCAAAGCGCTAAGAGGCCTAAATTGGGAAAAAGAATATCTTCAAATAAAAACTACACAGATGCATTCTGTGAAACTTATTTCTGATCTGTAAATTCAGTTAACAGAGATAAAACATATTTTTGATTGAGCAGTTATGAAACACTCTTTTTGTAGAAAATGCAAGTGGAGATTCGGAGCGCTAAGAGGGTACTAGTGGAAAAAGGAATGTCTTCAAATATAAACTACACAGAATCATTCGGTGAAACTTCTTTCTGATCTGTGCATTCAGCTAACAGAGTTAAACCATACTTTTGATTGAGCAGATCTGAACACTCTTTCTGTAGAAAATGCAACTGGACATTTGGAGCGCTAAGAGCGTAGTAGTGGAAAAAGGAATATATTCAAATATAAACTACACAGAAGCATTCTGTGAAACTTCTTTCTGATCTGAGCATTCAGCTAACAGAGTTAAACCATACTTTTGATTGAGCAGTTTTGAAACACTCTGTCTGTAGAAAATGCAACTGGACATTCGTAGCGCTAAGTGGTTAATAGTGGAAAAATGAATATGTTCAAATATAAACTACACAGAAGCATTGTATGAAACTTCTTTCTGTTCTGTGCATTCAACTAACAGAGTTGAACCTTACTTTGGATTGAGCCGTTCTGAAACACTCTTTCTGTAGAAACTGCAATTGGACATTCTGAGCGCTAAGAGGCCTATATTGGGAAAAAGAATGTCTACAAATAAAAACTACACAGAAGAATTGTGTGAAACTTCTTTCTGTTTTGTGTGTTCAACTAAAAGAGTTGAACCTTACTTTTGATTGAGCCGTTCTGAAACACTCTTTCTGTAGAAAATGCAAGTGGAGATTCGGAGCGCTAAGAGGGTAATAGTGGAAATAGGAATGTCTTCAAATATAAACTACACAGAATCATTCTGTGAAACTTCTTTCTGATCTGTGCATTCAGCTAACAGAGTTAAACCATACTTTTGATTGAGCAGATCTGAACACTCTTTCTGTAGAAAATGCAACTGGACATTTGGAGCGCTAAGAGCGTAGTAGTGGAAAAAGGAATATATTCAAATATAAACTACAGAGAAGCATTCTGTGAAACTTCTTTCTGATCTGAGCATTCAGCTAACAGAGTTAAACCATACTTTTGATTGAGCAGTTTTGAAACACTCTGTCTGTAGAAAATGCAACTGGACATTCGTAGCGCTAAGTGGGTAATAGTGGAAAAAAGAATATGTTCAAATATAAACTACACAGAAGCATTGTATGAAACTTCTTTCTGTTCTGTGCATTCAACTAACAGAGTCGAACCTTACTTTTGATTGAGCCTTTCTGAAACACTCTTTCTGTAGAAACTGCAATTGGACATTCTGAGCGCTACGAGGCCTCTATTGGGAAAAATAATATCTTCAAATAAAAACTACACAGAAGCATTGTGTGAAACTTATTTCTGATATGTTCATTAGGCTAACAGATTTAAACCATACTTTTGATTGCGCAGTTCTGAACACTCTTTCTGTAGAAAATGCAAGTGGACATTCGGAGCGCTAAGAGGGTAATAGTGGAAAAAGGAATATATTCAAATATAAACTACACAGTAGCATTCTGTGAAAATTCTTTCTGTTCTGTGCATTCAACTAACAGAGTTGAACCTTACTTTTGATTGAGCCGTTCTGAAACACTCTTTCTGTCGAAACTGCAATTGGACATGCTAAGCGCTAAGAGGCCTACATTGGGAAAAAGAATATCTTCAAATAAAAACTACACAGATGCATTCTGTGAAACTTATTTCTGATCTGTAAATTCAGTTAACAGAGATAAAACATATTTTTGATTGAGCAGTTATGAAACACTCTTTTTGTAGAAAATGCAAGTGGAGATTCGGAGCGCTAAGAGGGTACTAGTGGAAAAAGGAATGTCTTCAAATATAAACTACACAGAATCATTCGGTGAAACTTCTTTCTGATCTGTGCATTCAGCTAACAGAGTTAAACCATACTTTTGATTGAGCAGATCTGAACACTCTTTCTGTAGAAAATGCAACTGGACATTTGGAGCGCTAAGAGCGTAGTAGTGGAAAAAGGAATATATTCAAATATAAACTACACAGAAGCATTCTGTGAAACTTCTTTCTGATCTGAGCATTCAGCTAACAGAGTTAAACCAAACTTTTGATTGAGCAGTTTTGAAACACTCTGTCTGTAGAAAATGCAACTGGACATTCGTAGCGCTAAGTGGTTAATAGTGGAAAAATGAATATGTTCAAATATAAACTACACAGAAGCATTGTATGAAACTTCTTTCTGTTCTGTGCATTCAACTAACAGAGTTGAACCTTACTTTGGATTGAGCCGATCTGAAACACTCTTTCTGTAGAAACTGCAATTGGACATTCTGAGCGCTAAGAGGCCTATATGGGGAAAAAGAATGTCTACAAATAAAAACTACACAGAAGAATTGTGTGAAACTTCTTTCTGTTCTGTTTGTTCAACTAAAAGAGTTGAACCTTAGTTTTGATTGAGCCGTTCTGAAACACTCTTTCTGTAGAAAATGCAAGTGGAGATTCGGAGCGCTAAGAGGGTAATAGTGGAAAAAGTAATGTCTCCAAATATAAACTACACAGAATCATTCTGTGAAACTTGTTTCTGATCTGTGCATTCAGCTAACAGAGTTAAACCATACTTTTGATTGAGCAGATCTGAACACTCTTTCTGTAGAAAATGCAACTGGACATTTGGAGCGCTAAGAGCGTAGTAGTGGAAAAAGGAATATATTCAAATATAAACTACACAGAAGCATTCTGTGAAACTTCTTTCTGATCTGAGCATTCAGCTAACAGAGTTAAACCATACTTTTGATTGAGCAGTTTTGAAACACTCTCTCTGTAGAAAATGCAACTGGACATTCGTAGCGCTAAGTGGGTAATAGTGGAAAAAAGAATATGTTCAAATATAAACTACACAGAAGCATTGTATGAAACTTCTTTCTGTTCTGTGCATTCAACTAACAGATTTGAACCTTACTTTTGATTGAGCCGTTCTGAAACACTCTTTCTGTAGAAACTGCAATTGGACATTCTGAGCGCTAAGAGGCCTCTATTGGGAAAAATAATATCTTCAAATAAAAACTACACAGAAGCATTGTGTGAAACTTATTTCTGATATGTTCATTAGGCTAACAGAGTTAAACCATACTTTTGATTGCGCAGTTCTGAACACTCTTTCTGTAGAAAATGCAAGTGGACATTCGGAGCGCTAAGAGGGTAATAGTGGAAAAAGGAATATATTCAAATATAAACTACACAGAAGCATTCTGTGAAACTTCTTTCTGATCTGTGCATTCAGCTAACAGAGTTAAACCACACTTTTGATTGAGCAGATCTGAACACTCTTTCTGTAGAAAATGCAACTGGACATTTGGAGCGCTAAGAGAGTAGTAGTGGAAAAAGGAATATATTCAAATATAAACTACACAGAAGCATTCTGTGAAACTTCTTTCTGATCTGAGCATTCAGCTAACAGAGTTAAACCATACTTTTGATTGAGCAGTTTTGAAACACTCTGTCTCTAGAAAATGCAACTGGACATTCGAAGCGCTAAGTGGGTAATAGTGGAAAAAAGAATATGTTCAAATATAAACTACACAGAAGCATTGTATGAAACTTCTTTCTGTTCTGTGCATTCAACAAACAGAGTTGAACCTTACTTTTGATTGAGCCGTTCTGAAACACTCTTTCTGTAGAAACTGCAATTGGACATTCTGAGCGCTAGGAGTCTTATATTGAGAAAAAGAATGTCTACAAATAAAAACTACACAGAAGAATTGTGTGAAACTTCTTTCTGTTCTGTTTGTTCAACTAAAAGAGTTGAACCTTAGTTTTGATTGAGCCGTTCTGAAACACTCTTTCTGTAGAAAATGCAATGGAGATTCGTAGCGCTAAGAGGGTAAGAGTGGAAAAAGGATTGTCTCCAAATATAAACTACACAGAATCATTCTGTGAAACTTCTTTCTGATCTGTGCATTCAGCTAACAGAGTTAAACCATACTTTTGATTGAGCAGATCTGAACACTCTTTCTGTAGAAAATGCAACTGGACATTTGGAGCGCTAAGAGAGTAGTAGTGGAAAAAGGAATATATTCAAATATAAACTACACAGAAGCATTCTGTGAAACTTCTTTCTGATCTGAGCATTCAGCTAACAGAGTTAAACCATACTTTTGATTGAGCAGTTTTGAAACACTCTGTCTGTAGAAAATGCAACTGGACATTCGTAGCGCTAAGTGGGTAATAGTGGAAAAAAGAATATGTTCAAATATAAACTACACAGAACCATTGTATGAAACTTCCTTCTGTTCTGTGCATTCAACTAACAGAGTTGAAACTTACATTTGATTGAGCCTTTCTGAAACACTCTTTCTGTAGAAACTGCAATTGGACATTCTGAGCGCTAAGAGGCCTCTATTGGGAAAAATAATATCTTCAAATAAAAACTACACAGAAGCATTGTGTGAAACTTATTTCTGATATGTTCATTAAGCTAACAGAGTTAAACCATACTTTTGATTGCGCAGTTCTGAACACTCTTTCTGTAGAAAATGCAAGTGGACATTCGGAGCGCTAAGAGGGTAATAGTGGAAAAAGGAATATATTCAAATATAAACTACACAGTAGCATTCTGTGAAAATTCTTTCTGTTCTGTGCATTCAACTAACAGAGTTGAACCTTACTTTTGATTGAGCCGTTCTGAAACACTCTTTCTGTAGAAACTGCAATTGGACATGCTAAGCGCTAAGAGGCCTACATTGGGAAAAAGAATATCTTCAAATAAAAACTACACAGATGCATTCTGTGAAACTTATTTCTGATGTGTAAATTCAGTTAGCAGAGATAAAACATATTTTTGATTGAGCAGTTATGAAACACTCTTTTTGTAGAAAATGCAAGTGGAGATTCGGAGTGCTAAGAGGGTACTAGTGGAAAAAGGAATGTCTTCAAATATAAACTACACAGAATCATTCGGTGAAACTTCCTTCGGATCTGTGCATTCAGCTAACAGAATTAAAGCATACTTTTGATTGAGCAGATCTGAACACTCTTTCTGTAGAAAATGCAACTGGACATTTGGAGCGCTAAGAGCGTAGTAGTGGAAAAAGTAATATATTCAAATATAAACTACACAGAAGCATTCTCTGAAACTTCTTTCTGATCTGAGCATTCAGGTAACAGAGTTAAACCATACTTTTGATTGAGCAGTTTTGAAACACTCTGTCTGTAGAAAATGCAACTGGACATTCGTAGCGCTAAGTGGGTAATAGTGGAAAAAAGCATATGTTCAAATATAAACTACACAGAAGCATTGTATGAAAATTCTTTCTGTTCTGTGCATTCAACTAACAGAGTTGAACCTTACTTTTGATTGAGCCTTTCTGAAACACTCTTTCTGTAGAAACTGCAATTGGACATTCTGAGCGCTAAGAGGCCTCTATTGGGAAAAATAATATCTTCAAATAAAAACTACACCGAAGCATTGTGTGAAACTTATTTCTGATATGTTCATTAAGCTAACAGAGTTAAACCATACTTTTGATTGCGCAGTTCTGAACACTCTTTCTGTAGAAAATGCAAGTGGACATTCGGAGCGCTAAGAGGGTAAGAGTGGAAAAAGGAATATATTCAAATATAAACTACACAGTAGCATTCTGTGAAAATTCTTTCTGACCTGAGCATTCAGCTAACAGAGTTAAACCATACTTTTGATTGAGCAGTTTTGAAACACTCTCTCTGTAGAAAATGCAACTGGACATTCGTAGCGCTAAGTGGGTAATAGTGGAAAAAAGAATATGTTCAAATATAAACTACACAGAAGCATTGTATGAAACTTCTTTCTGTTCTGTGCATTCAACTAACAGATTTGAACCTTAATTTTGATTGAGCCGTTCTGAAACACTCTTTCTGTAGAAACTGCAATTGGACATTCTGAGCGCTAAGAGGCCTCTATTGGGAAAAATAATATCTTCAAATAAAAACTACACAGAAACATTGTGTGAAACTTATTTCTGATATGTTCATTAGGCTAACAGAGTTAAACCATACTTTTGATTGCGCAGTTCTGAACACTCTTTCTGTAGAAAATGCAAGTGAACATTCGGAGCGCTAAGAGGGTAATAGTGGAAAAAGGAATATATTCAAATATAAACTACACAGTAGCATTCTGTGTAAATTCTTTCTGTTCTGTGCATTCAACTAACAGAGTTGAACCTTACTTTTGATTGAGCCGTTCTGAAACACTCTTTCTGTCGAAACTGCAATTGGACATGCAAAGCGCTAAGAAGCCTACTTTGGGAAAAAGAATATCTTCAAATAAAAACTACACAGATGCATTCTGTGAAACTTATTTCTGATCTGTAAATTCAGTTAACAGAGATAAAACATATTTTTGATTGAGCAGTTATGAAACACTCTTTTTGTAGAAAATGCAAGTGGAGATTCGGAGCGCTAAGAGAGTAATAGTGGAAAAAGGAATGTCTTCAAATATAAACTACACAGAATCATTCGGTGAAACTTCCTTCTGATCTGTGCATTCAGCTAACAGAGTTAAACCATACTTTTGATTGAGTAGATCTGAACACTCTTTCTGTAGAAAATGCAACTGGACATTTGGAGCGCTAAGAGCGTAGTAGTGGAAAAAGGAATATATTCAAATATAAACTACACAGAAGCATTCTGTGAAACTTCTTTCTGATCTGAGCATTCAGCTAACAGAGTTAAACCATACTTTTGATTGAGCAGTTTTGAAACACTCTGTCTGTAGATAATGCAACTGGACATTCGTAGCGCTAAGTGGGTAATAGTGGAAAAAAGAATATGTTCAAATATAAACTACACAGAAGCATTGTATGAAACTTCTTTCTGTTCTGTGCATTCAACTAACAGAGTTGAACCTTACTTTTGATTGAGCCGTTCTCAAACACTCTTTCTGTAGAAACTGCAATTGGACATTCTGAGCGCTAAGAGGCCTATATTGGGAAAAAGAATGTCTACAAATAAAAACTACACTGAAGAATTGTGTGAAACTTCTTTCTGTTCTGTTTGTTCAACTAAAAGAGTTGAACCTTAGTTTTGATTGAGCCGTTCTGAAACACTCTTTCTGTAGAAAATGCAAGTGGAGATTCGGTGCGCTAAGCGGGTAATAGTGGAAAAAGGAATGTCTCCAAATATAAACGACACAGAATCATTCTGTGAAACTTCTTTCTGATCTGTGCATTCAGCTAAGAGAGTTAAACCATACTTTTGATTGAGCAGATCTGAACACTCTTTCTGTAGAAAATGCAACTGGACATTTGGAGCGCTAAGAGCGTAGTAGTGGAAAAAGGAATATATTCAAATATAAACTACACAGAAGCATTCTGTGAAACTTCTTTCTGATCTGAGCATTCAGCTAACAGAGTTAAACCATACTTTTGATTGAGCAGTTTTGAAACACTCTGTCTGTAGAAAATGCTACTGGACATTCGTAGCGCTAAGTGGGTAATAGTGGAAAAAAGAATATGTTCAAATATAAACTACACAGAAGCATTGTATGAAACTTCTTTCTGTTCTGTGCATTCAACTAACAGAGTTGAACCTTACTTTTGATTGAGCCTTTCTGAAACACTCTTTCTGTAGAAACTGCAAATGGACATTCTGAGCGTTAAGAGGCCTCTATTGGGAAAAATAATATCTTCAAATAAAAACTACACAGAAGCATTGTGTGAAACTTATTTCTGATATGTTCATTAGGCTAACAGAGTTAAACCATACTTTTGATTGCGCAGTTCTGAACACTCTTTCTGTAGAAAATGCACGTGGACATTCGGAGCGCTAAGAGGGTAATAGTGGAAAAAGGAATATATTCAAATATAAACTACACAGTAGCATTCTGTGAAAATTCTTTCTGTTCTGTGCATTCAACTAACAGAGTTGAACCTTACTTTTGATTGAGCCGTTCTCAAACACTCTTTCTGTAGAAACTGCAATTGGACATTCTGAGTGCTAAGAGGCGTATATTGGGAAAAAGAATGTCTAAAAATAAAAACTACACAGAAGAATTGTGTGAAACTTCTTTCTGTTCTGTTTGTTCAACTAAAAGTGTTGAACCTTAGTTTTGATTGAGCCGTTCTGAAACCCTCTTTCTGTAGAAAATGCAAGTGGAGATTCGGAGCGCTAAGAGGGTAATAGTGGAAAAAGGAATGTCTCCAAATATAAACTACACAGAATCATTCTGTGAAACTTCCTTCTGATCTGTGCATTCAGCTAACAGAGTTAAACCATACTTTTGATTGAGCAGATCTGAACACTCTTTCTGTAGAAAATGCAACTGGACATTTGGAGCGCTAAGAGCGTAGTAGTGGAAAAAGGAATATATTCAAATATAAACTACACAGAAGCATTCTGTGAAACTTCTTTCTGATCTGAGCATTCAGCTAACAGAGTTAAACCATACTTTTGATTGAGCAGTTTTGAAACACTCTCTCTGTAGAAAATGAAACGGGACATTCGTAGCGCTAAGTGGGTAATAGTGGAAAAAAGAATATGTTCAAATATAAACCACACAGAAGCACTGTATGAAACTTCTTTCTGTTCTGTGCATTCAACTAACAGAGTTGAACCTTACTTTTGATTGAGCCGTTCTGAAACACCCTTTCTGTAGAAACTGCAATTGGACATTCTGAGCGCTAAGAGGCCTCTATTGGGAAAAATAATATCTTCAAATAAAAACTACACAGAAGCATTTTGTGAAACTTATTTCTGATATGTTCATTAAGCTAACAGAGTTAAACCATACTTTTGATTGCACAGTTCTGAACACTCTTTCTGTAGAAAATGCAAGTGGACATTCGGAGCGCTAAGAGGGTAATAGTGGAAAAAGGAATATATTCAAATATAAACTACACAGTAGCATTCTGTGAAAATTCTTTCTGTTCTGTGCATTCAACTAACAGAGTTGAACCTTACTTTTGATTGAGCCGTTCTGAAACACTCTTTCTGTAGAAACTGCAATTGGACATGCTAAGCGCTAAGAGGCCTACATTGGGAAAAAGATTATCTTCAAATAAAAACTACACAGATGCATTCTGTGAAACTTATTTCTGATCTGTAAATTCAGTTAACAGAGATAAAACATATTTTTGATTGAGCAGTTATGAAACACTCTTTTTGTAGAAAATGCAAGTGGAGATTCGGAGCGCTAAGAGGGTAATAGTGGAAAAAGGAATGTCTTCAAATATAAACTACACAGAATCATTCGGTGAAACTTCTTTCTGATCTGTGCATTCACCTAACAGAGTTAAACCATACTTTTGATTGAGCAGATCTGAACACTCTTTCTGTAGAAAATGCAACTGGACATTTGGAGCGCTAAGAGCGTAGTAGTGGAAAAAGGAATATATTCAAATATAAACTACACAGAAGCATTCTGTTAAACTTCTTTCTGATCTGAGCATTCAGCTAACAGAGTTAAACCATACTTTTGATTGAGCAGTTTTGAAACACTCTGTCTGTAGATAATGCAACTGGACATTCGTAGCGCTAAGTGGGTAATAGTGGAAAAAAGAATATGTTCAAATATAAACTACACAGAAGCATTGTATGAAACTTCTTTCTGTTCTGTGCATTCAACTAACAGAGTTGAACCTTACTTTTGATTGAGCCGTTCTCAAACACTCTTTCTGTAGAAACTGCAATTGGACATTCTGAGCGCTAAGAGGCCTATATTGGGAAAAAGAATGTCTACAAATAAAAACTACACAGAAGAATTGTGTGAAACTTCTTTCTGTTCTGTTTGTTCAACTAAAAGAGTTGAACCTTAGTTTTGATTGAGCCGTTCTGAAACACTCTTTCTGTAGAAAATGCAAGTGGAGATTCGGAGCGCTAAGAGGGTAATAGTGGAAAAAGGAATGTCTCCAAATATAAACTACACAGAATCATTCTGTGAAACTTCTTTCTGATCTGTGCATTCAGCTAACAGAGTTAAACCATACTTTTGATTGAGCAGTTTTGAAACACTCTGTCTGTAGAAAATGCAAATGGACATTCGTAGCGCTAAGTGGGTAATAGTGGAAAAAAGAATATGTTCAAATATAAACTACACAGAAGCATTGTATGAAACTTCTTTCTGTTTTGTGCATTCAACTAACAGAGTTGAACCTTAGTTTTGATTGAGCCTTTCTGAAACACTCTTTCTGTAGAAACTGCAATTGGACATTCTGAGCGCTAAGAGGCCTCTATTGGGAAAAATAATATCTTCAAATAAAAACTACACAGAAGCATTGTGTGAAACTTATTTCTGATATGTTCATTAGGCTAACAGAGATAAACCATACTTTTGATTGCGCAGTTCTGAACACTCTTTCTGTAGAAAATGCAAGTGGACATTCGGAGCGCTAAGAGGGTAATAGTGGAAAAAGGAATATATTCAAATATAAACTACACAGTAGCATTCTGTGAAAATTCTTTCTGTTCTGTGCATTCAACTAACAGAGTTGAACCTTACTTTTGATTGAGACGTTCTGAAACACTCTTTCTGTAGAAACTGCAATTGGACATTCTGAGCGCTAGGAGGCCTATATTGGGAAAAAGAATGTCTACAAATAAAAACTACACAGAAGAATTGTGTGAAACTTCCTTCTGTTCTGTTTTTTCAACTAAAAGAGTTGAAACTTAGTTTTGATTGAGCCGTTCTGAAACACTCTTTCTGTAGAAAATGCAATGGAGATTCGGAGCGCTAAGAGGGTAATAGTGGAAAAAGGAATGTCTCCAAATATAAACTACACAGAATCATTCTGTGAAACTTCTTTCTGATCTGTGCATTCAGCTAACAGAGTTAAGCCATACTTTTGATTGAGCAGATCTGAACACTCTTTCCGTAGAAAATACAACTGGACATTTGGAGCGCTAAGAGAGTAGTAGTGGAAAAAGGAATATATTCAAATATAAACTACACAGAAGCATTCTGTGAAACTTCTTTCTGATCTGAGCATTCAGCTAACAGAGTTAAACCATACTTTTGATTGAGCAGTTTTGAAACACTCTCTCTGTAGAAAATGAAACGGGACATTCGTAGCGCTAAGTGGGTAATAGTGGAAAAAAGAATATGTTCAAATATAAACTACACAGAAACACTGTATGAAACTTCTTTCTGTTCTGTGCATTCAACTAACAGAGTTGAACCTTACTTTTGATTGAGCCGTTCTGAAACACCCTTTCTGTAGAAACTGCAATTGGACATTCTGAGCGCTAAGAGGCCTCTATTGGGAAAAATAATATCTTCAAATAAAAACTACACAGAAGCATTTTGTGAAACTTTTTTCTGATATGTTCATTAAGCTAACAGAGTTAAACCATACTTTTGATTGCACAGTTCTGAACACTCTTTCTGTAGAAAATGCAAGTGGACATTCGGAGCGCTAAGAGGGTAATAGTGGAAAAAGGAATATATTCAAATATAAACTACACAGTAGCATTCTGTGAAAATTCTTTCTGTTCTGTGCATTCAACTAACAGAGTTGAACCTTACTTTTGATTGAGCCGTTCTGAAACACTCTTTCTGTAGAAACTGCAATTGGACATGCTAAGCGCTAAGAGGCCTACATTGGGAAAAAGATTATCTTCAAATAAAAACTACACAGATGCATTCTGTGAAACTTATTTCTGATCTGTAAATTCAGTTAACAGAGATAAAACATATTTTTGATTGAGCAGTTATGAAACACTCTTTTTGTAGAAAATGCAAGTGGAGATTCGGAGCGCTAAGAGGGTAATAGTGGAAAAAGGAATGTCTTCAAATATAAACTACACAGAATCATTCGGTGAAACTTCTTTCTGATCTGTGCATTCACCTAACAGAGTTAAACCATACTTTTGATTGAGCAGATCTGAACACACTTTCTGTAGAAAATGCAACTGGACATTTGGAGCGCTAAGAGCGTAGTAGTGGAAAAAGGAATATATTCAAATATAAACTACACAGAAGCATTCTGTTAAACTTCTTTCTGATCTGAGCATTCAGCTAACAGAGTTAAACCATACTTTTGATTGAGCAGTTTTGAAACACTCTGTCTGTAGAAAATGCAACTGGACATTCGTAGCGCTAAGTGGGTAATAGTGGAAAAAAGAATATGTTCAAATATAAACTACACAGAAGCATTGTATGAAACTACTTTCTGTTCTGTGCATTCAACTAACAGAGTTGAAACTTACTTTTGATTGAGCCGTTCTGAAACACTCTTTCTGTAGAAACTGCAATTGGACATTCTGAGTGCTAGGAGGCCTATATTGGGAAAAAGAATATCTACAAATAAAAACTACACAGAAGAATTGTGTGAAACTTCTTTCTGTTCTGTTTGTTCAACAAAAAGAGTTGAACCTTAGTTTTGATTGAGTCGTTCTGAAACACTCTTTCTGTAGAAAATGCAAGTGGACATTCGGAGCGCTAAGAGGGTAATAGTGGAAAAAGGAATATATTCAAATATAAACTACACAGTAGCATTCTGTGAAAATTCTTTCTGTTCTGTGCATTCAACTAACAGAGTTGAACCTCACTTTTGATTGAGCCGTTCTGAAACATTCTTTCTGTAGAAACTGCAATTGGACATGCTAAGCGCTAAGAGGCCTACATTGGGAAAAAGAATATCTTCAAATAAAAACTACACAGATGCATTCTGTGAAACTTATTTCTGATCTGTAAATTCAGTTAACAGAGATAAAACATATTTTTGATTGAGCAGTTATGAAACACTCTTTTTGTAGAAAATGCAAGTGGAGATTCGGAGCGCTAAGAGGGTAATAGTGGAAAAAGGAATGTCTTCAAATATAAACTACACAGAATCATTCGGTGAAACTTCTTTCTGATCTGTGCATTCAGCTAACAGAGTTAAACCATACTTTTGATTGAGCAGATCTGAACACTCTTTCTGTAGAAAATGCAACTGGACATTTGGAGCGCTAAGAGCGTAGTAGTGGAAAAAGGAATATATTCAAATATAAACTACACAGAAGCATTCTGTGAAACTTATTTCTGATCTGAGCATTCAGCTAACAGAGTTAAACCATACCTTTGATTGAGCAGTTTTGAAACACTCTGTCTGTAGAAAATGCAACTGGACATTCGTAGCGCTAAGTGGGTAATAGTGGAAAAAAGAATATGTTCAAATATAAACTACACAGAAGCATTGTATGAAACTACTTTCTGTTCTGTGCATTCAACTAACAGAGTTGAACCTTACTTTTGATTGAGCCGTTCTGAAACACTCTTTCTGTAGAAACTGCAATTGGACATTCTGAGCGATAGGAGGCCTATATTGTGAAAAAGAATGTCTACAAATAAAAACTACACAGAAGAATTGTGTGAAACTTCTTTCTGTTCTGTTTGTTCAACTAAAAGAATTGAACCTTAGTTTTGATTGAGCCGTTCTGAAACACTCTTTCTGTAGAAAATGCAACTGGAGATTCGGAGAGCTAAGAGGGTAATAGTGGAAAAAGGAATGTCTCCAAATATAAACTACACAGAATCATTCTGTGAAACTTCTTTCTGATCTGTGCATTCAGCTAACAGAGTTAAACCATACTTTTGATTGAGCAGATCTGAACACTCTTTCTGTAGAAAATGCAACTGGACATTTGGAGCGCTAAGAGGGTAGTAGTGGAGAAAGGAATATATTCAAATATAAACTACACAGAATCATTCTGTGAAACTTCTTTCTGATCTGGGCATTCAGCTAACAGAGTTAAACCATACATTTGATTGAGCAGTTTTGAAACACTCTGTCTGTAGAAAATGCAACGGGACATTCGTAGCGCTAAGTGGGTAATAGTGGAAAAAAGAATATGTTCAAATATAAACTACACAGAAGCATTGTATGAAACTACTTTCTGTTCTGTGCATTCAACTAACAGAGTTGAACCTTACTTTTGATTGAGCCGTTCTGAAACACTCTTTCTGTAGAAACTGCAATTGGACATTCTGAGCGCTAAGAGGCCTCTATTGCGAAAAATAATATCTTCAAAAAAAACTACACAGAAGCATTGTGTGAAACTTATTTCTGATATGTTTATTAAGCTAACAGAGTTAAACCATACTTTTGATTGCGCAGTTCTTAACACTCTTTCTGTAGAAAATGCAAGTGGACCTTCGGAGCGCTAAGAGGGTAATAGTGGAAAAAGGAATATATTCAAATATAAACTACACAGTAGCATTCTGTGAAAATTCTTCCTGTTCTGTGCATTCAACTAACAGAGTTGAACCTTACTTTTGATTGAGCCGTTCTGAAACTCTCTTTCTGTAGAAACTGCAATTGGACATGATAAGCGCTAAGAGGCCTACATTGGGAAAAAGAATATCTTCAAATAAAAACTACACAGATGCATTCTGTGAAACTTATTTCTGATCTGTAAATTCAGTTAACAGAGATAAAACATATTTTTGATTGAGCAGTTATGAAACACTCTTTTTGTAGAAAATGCAAGTGGAGATTCGGAGCGCTAAGAGGGTAATAGTGGAAAAAGGAATGTCTTCAAATATAAACTACACAGAATCATTCGGTGAAACTTCTTTCTGATCTGTGCATTCAGCTAACAGAGTTAAATCATACTTTTGATTGAGCAGATCTGAACACTCTTTCTGTAGAAAATGCAACTGGACATTTGGAGCGCTAAGAGCGTAGTAGTGGAAAAAGGAATATATTCAAATATAAACTACACAGAAGCATTCTGTGAAACTTATTTCTGATCTGAGCATTCAGCTAACAGAGTTAAACCGTACATTTGATTGAGCAGTTTTGAAACACTCTGTCTGTAGAAAATGCAACTGGACATTCATAGCGCTAAGTGGGTAATAGTGGAAAAAAGAATATGTTCAAATATAAACTACACAGAAGCATTGTATGAAACTTCTTTCTGTTCTGTGCATTCAACTAACAGAGTTGAACCTTACTTTTGATTGAGCCGTTCTGAAACACTCTTTCTGCAGAAACTGCAATTGGACATTCTGAGCGCTAGGAGGCCTATATTGGGAAAAAGAATGTCTACAAATAAAAACTACACAGAAGAATTGTGTGAAACTTCTTTCTGTTCTGTTTGTTCAACTAAAAGAATTGAACCTTAGTTTTGATTGAGCCGTTCTGAAACACTCTTTCTGTATAAAATGCAAGAGGAGATTCGGAGAGCTAAGAGGGTAATAGTGGAAAAAGGAATGTATCCAAATATAAACTACACAGAATCATTCTGTGAAACTTCTTTCTGATCTGTGCATTGAGCTAACAGAGTTAAACCATACTTTTGATTGAGCAGATCTGAACACTCTTTCTGTAGAAAATGCAACTGGACATTTGGAGCGCTAAGAGAGTAGTAGTGGAAAAAGGAATATATTCAAATATAAACTACACAGAAGCATTCTGTGAAACTTCTTTCTGATCTGAGCATTCAGCTAACAGAGTTAAACCATACTTTTGATTGAGCAGTTTTGAAACACTCTGTCTGTAGAAAATGCAACGGGACATTCGTAGCGCTAAGTGAGTAATAGTGGAAAAAAAATATGTTCAAATATAAACTACACAGAAGCATTGTATGAAACTTCTTTCTGTTCTGTGCATTCAACTAACAGAGTTGAACCTTACTTTTGATTGAGCCGTTCTGAAACACTCTTTCTGTAGAAACTGCAATTGGACATTCTGAGCGCTAAGAGGCCCCTATTGGGAAAAATAATATCTTCAAATAAAAACTACACAGAAGCATTGTGTGAAACTTATTTCTGATATGTTCATTAAGTTAACAGAGTTAAACCATACTTTTGATTGCGCAGTTCTTAACACTCTTTCTGTAGAAAATGCAAGTGGACCTTCGGAGCGCTAAGAGGGTAATAGTGGAAAAAGGAATATATTCAAATATAAACTACACAGTAGCATTCTGTGAAAATTCTTTCTGTTCTGTGCATTCAACTAACAGAGTTGAACCTTACTTTTGATTGAGCCGTTCTGAAACTCTCTTCCTGTAGAAACTGCAATTGGACATGCTAAGCGCTAAGAGGCCTACATTGGGAAAAAGAATATCTTCAAATAAAAACTACACAGATGCATTCTGTGAAACTTATTTCTGATCTGTAAATTCAGTTAACAGAGATAAAACATATTTTAGATTGAGCAGTTATGAAACAATCTTTTTGTAGAAAATGCAAGTGGAGATTCGGAGCGCTAAGAGGGTAATAGTGGAAAAAGGAATGTCTTCAAATATAAACTACACAGAATCATTCGGTGAAACTTCTTTCTGATCTGTGCATTCAGCTAACAGAGTTTAATCATACTTTTGATTGAGCAGATCTGAACACTCTTTCTGTAGAAAATGCAACTGGACATTTGGAGCGCTAAGAGCGTAGTAGTGGAAAAAGGAATATATTCAAATATAAACTACACAGAAGCATTCTGTGAAACTTCTTTCTGATCTGAGCATTCAGCTAACAGAGTTAAACCATACTTTTGATTGAGCAGATTTGAAACACTCTGTCTGTAGAAAATGCAACGGGACATTCGTAGCGCTAAGTGGGTAATAGTGGAAAAAAGAATATGTTCAAATATAAACTACACAGAAGCATTGTATGAAACTTCTTTCTGTTCTGTGCATTCAAATAACAGAGTTGAACCTTACTTTTGATTGAGCCGTTCTGAAACACTCTTTCTGTAGATACTGCAATTGGACATTCTGACCGCTAAGAGGCCTCTATTGCGAAAAATAATATCTTCAAATAAAAACTACACAGAAGCATTGTGTGAAACTTATTTCTGATATGTTCATTAAGCTAACAGAGTTAAACCATACATTTGATTGCGCAGTTCTGAACACTCTTTCTGTAGAAAATGCAAGTGGACATTCCGAGCGCTAAGAGGGTAATAATGGAATAAAGAATATATTTAAATATAAACTACACAGTAGCATTCTGTGAAAATCCTTTCTGTTCTGTGCATTCAACTAACAGAGTTGAACCTTACTTTTGATTGAGCCGTTCTGAAACACTCTTTCTGTAGAAACTGCAATTGGACATGCTAAGCGCTAAGAGGCCTACATTGGGAAAAAGAATATCTTCAAATAAAAACTACACAGATGCATTCTGTGAAACTTATTTCTGATCTGTAAATTCAGTTAACAGAGATAAAACATATTTTTGATTGAGCAGTTATGAAACACTCTTTTTGTGGAAAATGCAAGTGGAGATTCGGAGCGCTAAGTCGATAATAGTGGAAAAAGGAATGTCTTCAAATATAAACTACACAGAATCATTCGGTGAAACTTCTTTCTGATCTGTGCATTCAGCTAACAGAGTTAAACCATACTTTTGATTGAGCAGATCTGAACACTCTTTCTGTAGAAAATGCAACTGGACATTTGGAGCGCTAAGAGCGTAGTAGTGGAAAAAGGAATATATTCAAATATAAACTACACAGAAGCATTCTGTGAAACTTCTTTCTGATCTGAGCATTCAGCTAACAGAGTTAAAACATACTTTTGATTGAGCAGATCTGAACACTCTTTCTGTAGAAAATGCAACTGGACATTTGGAGCGCTAAGAGCGTAGTAGTGGAAAAAGGAATATATTCAAATATAAACTACACAGAAGCATTCTGTGAAACTTCTTTCTGATCTGAGCATTCAGCTAACAGAGTTAAACCATACTTTGGATTGAGCAGTTTTGAAACACTCTGTCTGTAGAAAATGCAACTGGACATTCGTAGCGCTAAGTGGGTAATAGTGGAAAAAAGAATATGTTCAAATATAAACTACACAGAAGCATTGTATGAAACTTCTTTCTGTTCTGTGCATTCAACTAACAGAGTTGAACCTTACTTTTGATTGAGCCGTTCTGAAACACTCTTTCTGTAGAAACTGCAATTGGACATTCTGAGCGCTAGGAGGCCTATATTGGGAAAAAGAATGTCTACAAATAAAAACTACACAGAAGAATTGTGTGAAACTTCTTTCTGTTCTGTTTGTTCAACTAAAAGAGTTGAACCTTAGTTTTGATTGAGCCGTTCTGAAACAATCTTTCTGTAGAAAATGCAAGAGGAGATTCGGAGAGCTAAGAGGGTAATAGTGGAAAAAGGAATATCTCCAAATATAAACTACACAGAATCATTCTGTGAAACTTCTTTCTGATCTGTGCATTGAGCTAACAGAGTTAAACCATACTTTTGATTGAGCAGATCTGAACTCTCTTTCTGTAGAAAATGCAACTGGACATTTGGAGCGCTAAGAGAGTAGTAGTGGAAAAAGGAATATATTCAAATATAAACTACACAGAAGCATTCTGTGAAACTTCTTTCTGATCTGAGCATTCAGCTAACAGAGTTAAACCATACTTTTGATTGAGCAGTTTTGAAACACTCTCTCTGTAGAAAATGAAACGGGACATTCGTAGCGCTAAGTGGGTAATAGTGGAAAAAAGAATATGTTCAAATATAAACTACACAGAAACATTGTATGAAACTTCTTTCTGTTCTGTGCATTCAACTAACAGAGTTGAACCTTACTTTTGATTGAGCCGTTCTGAAACACTCTTTCTGTAGAAACTGCAATTGGACATTCTGAGCGCTAAGAGGCCTCTATTGGGAAAAATAATATCTTCAAATAAAAACTACACAGAAGCACTGTGTGAAACTTATTTCTGATATGTTCATTAAGCTAACAGAGTTAAACCATACTTTTGATTGCACAGTTCTGAACACTCTTTCTGTAGAAAATGCAAGTGGACATTCGGAGCGCTAAGAGGGTAATAGTAGAAAAAGGAATATATTCAAATATATACTACACAGTAGCATTCTGTGAAAATTCTTTCTGTTCTGTGCATTCAACTTACAGAGTTGAACCTTACTTTTGATTGAGCCGTTCTGAAACACTCTTTCTGTAGAAACTGCAATTGGACATGCTAAGCGCTAAGAGGCCTACATTTTGAAAAAGAATATCTTCAAATAAAAACTACACAGATGCATTCTGTGAAACTTATTTCTGATCTGTAAATTCAGTTAACAGAGATAAAACATATTTTTGATTGAGCAGTTATGAAACACTCTTTTTGTAGAAAATGCAAGTGGAGATTCGGAGCGCTAAGAGGGTAATAGTGGAAAAAGGAATGTCTTCAAATATAAACTACACAGAATCATTCGGTGAAACTTCTTTCTGATCTGAGCATTCAGCTAACAGAGTTAAACCGTACTTTTGAATGAGCAGTTTTGAAACACTCTGTCTGTAGAAAATGCAACTGGACATTCATAGCGCTAAGTGGGTAATAGTGGAAAAAAGAATATGTTCAAATATAAACTACACAGAAGCATTGTATGAAACTTCTTTCTGTTCTGTGCTTTCAACTAACAGAGTTGAACCTTACATTTGATTGAGCCGTTCTGAAACACTCTTTCTGTAGAAACTGCAATTGGACATTCTGAGCGCTAGGAGGCCTATATTGGGAAAAAGAATGTCTACAAATAAAAACTACACAGAAAAATTGTGTGAAACTTCTTTCTGTTCTGTTTGTTCAACTAAAAGAGTTGAACCTTAGTTTTGATTGAGCCGTTCTGAAACAATCTTTCTGTAGAAAATGCAAGAGGAGATTCGGAGAGCTAAGAGGGTAATAGTGGAAAAAGGAATGTCTCCAAATATAAACTACACAGAATCATTCTGTGAAACTTCTTTCTGATCTGTGCATTGAGCTAACAGAGTTAAACCATACTTTTGATTGAGCAGATCTGAACTCTCTTTCTGTAGAAAATGCAACTGGACATTTGGAGCGCTAAGAGAGTAGTAGTGGAAAAAGGAATATATTCAAATATAAACTACACAGAAGCATTCTGTGAAAATTCTTTCTGATCTGAGCATTCAGCTAACAGAGTTAAACCATACTTTTGATTGAGCAGTTTTGAAACACTCTCTCTGTAGAAAATGAAACGGGACATTCGTAGCGCTAAGTGGGTAATAGTGGAAAAAAGAATATGTTCAAATATAAACTACACAGAAGCATTGTATGAAACTTCTTTCTGTTCTGTGCATTCAACTAACAGAGTTGAACCTTACTTTTGATTGAGCCGTTCTGAAACACTCTTTCTGTAGAAACTGCAATTGGACATTCTGAGCGCTAAGAGGCCTCTATTGGGAAAAATAATATCTTCAAATAAAAACTACACAGAAGCATTGTGTGAAACTTATTTCTGATATGTTCATTAAGCTAACAGAGTTAAACCATACTTTTGATTGCACAGTTCTGAACACTCTTTCTGTAGAAAATGCAAGTGGACATTCGGAGCGCTAAGAGGTTAATAGTAGAAAAAGGAATATATTCAAATATAAACTACACAGTAGCATTCTGTGAAAATTCTTTCTGTTCTGTGCATTCAACTTACAGAGTTGAACCTTACTTTTGATTGAGCCGTTCTGAAACACTCTTTCTGTAGAAACTGCAATTGGACATGCTAAGCGCTAAGAGGCCTACATTGGGAAAAAGAATATCTTCAAATAAAAACTACACAGATGCATTCTGTGAAACTTATTTCTGATCTGTAAATTCAGTTAACAGAGATAAAACATATTTTTGATTGAGCAGTTATGAAACACTCTTTTTGTAGAAAATGCAAGTGGAGATTCGGAGCGCTAAGAGGGTAATAGTGGAAAAAGGAATGTCTTCAAATATAAACTACACAGAATCATTCGGTGAAACTTCTTTCTGATCTGTGCATGCAGCTAACAGAGTTAAACCATACTTTTGATTGAGCAGATCTGAACACTCTTTCTGTAGAAAACGCAACTGGACATTTGGAGCGCTAAGAGCGTAGTAGTGGAAAAAGGAATATATTCAAATATAAACTACACAGAAGCATTCTGTGAAACTTCTTTCTGATCTGAGCATTCAGCTAACAGAGTTAAACCGTACTTTTGAATGAGCAGTTTTGAAACACTCTGTCTGTAGAAAATGCAACTGGACATTCATAGCGCTAAGTGGGTAATAGTGGAAAAAAGAATATGTTCAAATATAAACTACACAGAAGCATTGTATGAAACTTCTTTCTGTTCTGTGCTTTCAACTAACAGAGTTGAACCTTACATTTGATTGAGCCGTTCTGAAACACTCTTTCTGTAGAAACTGCAATTGGACATTCTGAGCGCTAGGAGGCCTATATTGGGAAAAAGAATGTCTACAAATAAAAACTACACAGAAAAATTGTGTGAAACTTCTTTCTGTTCTGTTTGTTCAACTAAAAGAGTTGAACCTTAGTTTTGATTGAGCCGTTCTGAAACAATCTTTCTGTAGAAAATGCAAGAGGAGATTCGGAGAGCTAAGAGGGTAATAGTGGAAAAAGGAATGTCTCCAAATATAAACTACACAGAATCATTCTGTGAAACTTCTTTCTGATCTGTGCATTGAGCTAACAGAGTTAAACCATACTTTTGATTGAGCAGATCTGAACTCTCTTTCTGTAGAAAATGCAACTGGACATTTGGAGCGCTAAGAGAGTAGTAGTGGAAAAAGGAATATATTCAAATATAAACTACACAGAAGCATTCTGTGAAACTTCTTTCTGATCTGAGCATTCAGCTAACAGAGTTAAACCATACTTTTGATTGAGCAGTTTTGAAACACTCTCTCTGTAGAAAATGAAACGGGACATTCGTAGCGCTAAGTGGGTAATAGTGGAAAAAAGAATATGTTCAAATATAAACTACACAGAAGCATTGTATGAAACTTCTTTCTGTTCTGTGCATTCAACTAACAGAGTTGAACCTTACTTTTGATTGAGCCGTTCTGAAACACTCTTTCTGTAGAAACTGCAATTGGACATTCTGAGCGCTAAGAGGCCTCTATTGGGAAAAATAATATCTTCAAATAAAAACTACACAGAAGCATTGTGTGAAACTTATTTCTGATATGTTCATTAAGCTAACAGAGTTAAACCATACTTTTGATTGCACAGTTCTGAACACTCTTTCTGTAGAAAATGCAAGTGGACATTCGGAGCGCTAAGAGGTTAATAGTAGAAAAAGGAATATATTCAAATATAAACTACACAGTAGCATTCTGTGAAAATTCTTTCTGTTCTGTGCATTCAACTTACAGAGTTGAACCTTACTTTTGATTGAGCCGTTCTGAAACACTCTTTCTGTAGAAACTGCAATTGGACATGCTAAGCGCTAAGAGGCCTACATTGGGAAAAAGAATATCTTCAAATAAAAACTACACAGATGCATTCTGTGAAACTTATTTCTGATCTGTAAATTCAGTTAACAGAGATAAAACATATTTTTGATTGAGCAGTTATGAAACACTCTTTTTGTAGAAAATGCAAGTGGAGATTCGGAGCGCTAAGAGGGTAATAGTGGAAAAAGGAAAGTCTTCAAATATAAACTACACAGAATCATTCGGTGAAACTTCTTTCTGATCTGTGCATGCAGCTAACAGAGTTAAACCATACTTTTGATTGAGCAGATCTGAACACTCTTTCTGTAGAAAACGCAACTGGACATTTGGAGCGCTAAGAGCGTAGTAGTGGAAAAAGGAATATATTCAAATATAAACTACACAGAAGCATTCTGTGAAACTTCTTTCTGATCTGAGCATTCAGCTAACAGAGTTAAACCGTACTTTTGAATGAGCAGTTTTGAAACACTCTGTCTGTAGAAAATGCAACTGGACATTCATAGCGCTAAGTGGGTAATAGTGGAAAAAAGAATATGTTCAAATATAAACTACACAGAAGCATTGTATGAAACTTCTTTCTGTTCTGTGCATTCAACTAACAGAGTTGAACCTTACATTTGATTGAGCCGTTCTGAAACACTCTTTCTGTAGAAACTGCAATTGGACATTCTGAGCGATAGGAGGCCTATATTGGGAAAAAGAATGTCTACAAATAAAAACTACACAGAAGAATTTTGTGAAACTTCTTTCTGTTCTGTTTGTTCAACTAAAAGAGTTGAACCTTAGTTTAGATTGAGCCGTTCTGAAACACTCTTTCTGTAGAAAATGCAAGTGGAGATTCGGAGCGCTAAGAGGGTAATAGTGGAAAAAGGAATGTCTCCATATATAAACTACACAGAATCATTCTGTGAAACTTCTTTCTGATCTGTGCATTCAGCTAACAGAGTTAAACCATACTTTTGATTGAGCAGATCTGAACACTCTTTCTGTAGAAAATGCAACTGGACATTTGGAGCGCTAAGAGAGTAGTAGTGGAAAAAGGAATATATTCAAATATAAACTACACAGAAGCATTCTGTGAAACTTCTTTCTGATCTGAGCATTCAGCTAACAGAGTTAAACCATACTTTTCATTGAGCAGATTTGAGACACTCTGTCTGTAGAAATTGCAACGGGACATTCGTAGCGCTAAGAGGGTAATAGTGGAAAAAAGAATATGTTCAAATATAAACTACACAGAAGCATTGTATGAAACTTCTTTCTGTTCTGTGCATTCAACTAACAGAGTTGAACCTTACTTTTGATTGAGCCGTTCTGAAACACTCTTTCTGTAGAAACTGCAATTGGACATTCTGAGCGCTAAGAGACCTCTATTGGGAAAAATAATATCTTCAAATAAAAACTACACAGAAGCATTGTGTGAAACTTATTTCTGATATGTTCATTAAGCTAACAGAGTTAAACCATACTTTTGATTGCGCAGTTCTGAACACTCTTTCTGTAGAAAATGCAAGTGGACATTCGGAGCGCTAAGAGGGTAATAGTGGAAAAAGGAATATATTCATATATAAACTACACAGTAGCATTCTGTGAAAATTCTTTCTGTTCTGTGCATTCAACTAACAGAGTTGAACCTTACTTTTGATTGAGCCGTTCTGAAACACTCTTTCTGTAGAAACTGCAATTGGACATGCTAAGCGCTAAGAGGCCTACATTGGGAAAAAGAATATCTTCAAATAAAAACTACACAGATGCATTCTGTGAAACTTATTTCTGATCTGTAAATTCAGTTAACAGAGATAAAACATATTTTTGATTGAGCAGTTATGAAACACTCTTTTTGTAGAAAATGCAAGTGGAGATTCGGAGCGCTAAGAGGGTAATAGTGGAAAAAGGAATGTCTTCAAATATAAACTACACAGAATCATTCGGTGAAACTTCTTTCTGATCTGTGCATTCAGCTAACAGAGTTAAACCATACTTTTGATTGAGCAGATCTGAACACTCTTTCTGTAGAAAATGCAACTGGACATTTGGAGCGCTAAGAGCGTTGTAGTGGAAAAAGGAATATATTCAAATATAAACTACACAGAAGCATTCTGTGAAACTTCTTTCTGATCTGAGCATTCAGCTAACAGATTTAAACCATAGTTTTGATTGAGCAGTTTTGAAACACTCTGTCTGTAGAAAATGCAACTGGACATTCGTAGCGCTAAGTGGGTAATAGTGGAAAAAAGAATATGTTCAAATATAAACTACACAGAAGCATTGTATGAAACTACTTTCTGTTCTGTGCATTCAACTAACAGAGTTGAACCTTACTTTTGATTGAGCCTTTCTGAAACACTCTTTCTGTAGAAACTGCAATTGGACATTCTGAGCGCTAGGAGGCCTATATTGGGAAAAAGAATGTCTACAAATAAAAACTACACAGAAGAATTGTGTGAAACTTTTTTCTGTTCTGTTTGTTCAACTAAAGAGTTGAACCTTAGTTTTGATTGAGCCGTTCTGAAACACTCTTTCTGTAGAAAATGCAAGTGGAGATTCGGAGAGCTAAGAGGGTAATAGTGGAAATAGGAATGTCTCCAAATATAAACTACACAGAATCATTCTGTGAAACTTCTTTCTGATCTGTGCATTCAGCTAACAGAGTTAAACCATACTTTTGATTGAGCAGATCTGAACACTCTTTCTGTAGAAAATGCAACTGGACATTTGGAGCGCTAAGAGGGTAGTAGTGGAAAAAGGAATATATTCAAATATAAACTACACAGAAGCATTCTGTGAAACTTCTTTCTGATCTGAGCATTCAGCTAACAGATTTAAACCATACTTTTGATTGAGCAGATTTGAAACACTCTGTCTGTAGAAAATGAAACGGCACATTCGTAGCGCTAAGTGGGTAATAGTGGAAAAAAGAATATGTTCAAATATAAACTACACAGAAGCATTGTATGAAACTACTTTCTGTTCTGTGCATTCAACTAACAGAATTGAACCTTACTTTTGATTGAGCCGTTCTGAAACACTCTTTCTGTAGAAACTGCAATTGGACATTCTGAGCGCTAAGAGGCCTCTATTGCGTGAAATAATATCTTCAAATAAAAACTACACAGAAGCATTGTGTGAAACTTATTTCTGATATGTTCATTAAGCTAACAGAGTTAAACCATACTTTTGATTGCGCAGTTCTTAACACTCTTTCTGTAGAAAATGCAAGTGGACATTCGGAGCGCTAAGAGGGTAATAGTGGAAAAAGGAATATATTCAAATATAAACTACACAGCAGCATTCTGTGAAAATTCTTTCTGTTCTGTGCATTCAACTAACAGAGTTGAACCTTACTTTTGATTGAGCCGTTCTGAAACACTCTTTCTGTAGAAACTGCAATTGGACATGCTAAGCGCTAAGAGGCCTACATTGGGAAAAAGAATATCTTCAAATAAAAACTACACAGATGCATTCTGTGAAACTTATTTCTGATCTGTAAATTCAGTTAACAGAGATAAAACATATTTTTGATTGAGCAGTTATGAAACACACTTTTTGTAGAAAATGCAAGTGGAGATTCGGAGCGCTAAGAGGGTAATAGTGGAAAAAGGAAAGTCTTCAAATATAAACTACACAGAATCATTCGGTGAAACTTCTTTCTGATCTGTGCATGCAGCTAACAGAGTTAAACCATACTTTTGATTGAGCAGATCTGAACACTCTTTCTGTAGAAAACGCAACTGGACATTTGGAGCGCTAAGAGCGTAGTAGTGGAAAAAGGAATATATTCAAATATAAACTACACAGAAGCATTCTGTGAAACTTCTTTCTGATCTGAGCATTCAGCTAACAGAGTTAAACCGTACTTTTGAATGAGCAGTTTTGAAACACTCTGTCTGTAGAAAATGCAACTGGACATTCATAGCGCTAAGTGGGTAATAGTGGAAAAAAGAATATGTTCAAATATAAACTACACAGAAGCATTGTATGAAACTTCTTTCTGTTCTGTGCATTCAACTAACAGAGTTGAACCTTACATTTGATTGAGCCGTTCTGAAACACTCTTTCTGTAGAAACTGCAATTGGACATTCTGAGCGATAGGAGGCCTATATTGGGAAAAAGAATGTCTACAAATAAAAACTACACAGAAGAATTTTGTGAAACTTCTTTCTGTTCTGTTTGTTCAACTAAAAGAGTTGAACCTTAGTTTAGATTGAGCCGTTCTGAAACACTCTTTCTGTAGAAAATGCAAGTGGAGATTCGGAGCGCTAAGAGGGTAATAGTGGAAAAAGGAATGTCTCCATATATAAACTACACAGAATCATTCTGTGAAACTTCTTTCTGATCTGTGCATTCAGCTAACAGAGTTAAACCATACTTTTGATTGAGCAGATCTGAACACTCTTTCTGTAGAAAATGCAACTGGACATTTGGAGCGCTAAGAGAGTAGTAGTGGAAAAAGGAATATATTCAAATATAAACTACACAGAAGCATTCTGTGAAACTTCTTTCTGATCTGAGCATTCAGCTAACAGAGTTAAACCATACTTTTCATTGAGCAGATTTGAGACACTCTGTCTGTAGAAATTGCAACGGGACATTCGTAGCGCTAAGAGGGTAATAGTGGAAAAAAGAATATGTTCAAATATAAACTACACAGAAGCATTGTATGAAACTTCTTTCTGTTCTGTGCATTCAACTAACAGAGTTGAACCTTACTTTTGATTGAGCCGTTCTGAAACACTCTTTCTGTAGAAACTGCAATTGGACATTCTGAGCGCTAAGAGACCTCTATTGGGAAAAATAATATCTTCAAATAAAAACTACACAGAAGCATTGTGTGAAACTTATTTCTGATATGTTCATTAAGCTAACAGAGTTAAACCATACTTTTGATTGCGCAGTTCTGAACACTCTTTCTGTAGAAAATGCAAGTGGACATTCGGAGCGCTAAGAGGGTAATAGTGGAAAAAGGAATATATTCATATATAAACTACACAGTAGCATTCTGTGAAAATTCTTTCTGTTCTGTGCATTCAACTAACAGAGTTGAACCTTACTTTTGATTGAGCCGTTCTGAAACACTCTTTCTGTAGAAACTGCAATTGGACATGCTAAGCGCTAAGAGGCCTACATTGGGAAAAAGAATATCTTCAAATAAAAACTACACAGATGCATTCTGTGAAACTTATTTCTGATCTGTAAATTCAGTTAACAGAGATAAAACATATTTTTGATTGAGCAGTTATGAAACACTCTTTTTGTAGAAAATGCAAGTGGAGATTCGGAGCGCTAAGAGGGTAATAGTGGAAAAAGGAATGTCTTCAAATATAAACTACACAGAATCATTCGGTGAAACTTCTTTCTGATCTGTGCATTCAGCTAACAGAGTTAAACCATACTTTTGATTGAGCAGATCTGAACACTCTTTCTGTAGAAAATGCAACTGGACATTTGGAGCGCTAAGAGCGTTGTAGTGGAAAAAGGAATATATTCAAATATAAACTACACAGAAGCATTCTGTGAAACTTCTTTCTGATCTGAGCATTCAGCTAACAGATTTAAACCATAGTTTTGATTGAGCAGTTTTGAAACACTCTGTCTGTAGAAAATGCAACTGGACATTCGTAGCGCTAAGTGGGTAATAGTGGAAAAAAGAATATGTTCAAATATAAACTACACAGAAGCATTGTATGAAACTACTTTCTGTTCTGTGCATTCAACTAACAGAGTTGAACCTTACTTTTGATTGAGCCTTTCTGAAACACTCTTTCTGTAGAAACTGCAATTGGACATTCTGAGCGCTAGGAGGCCTATATTGGGAAAAAGAATGTCTACAAATAAAAACTACACAGAAGAATTGTGTGAAACTTTTTTCTGTTCTGTTTGTTCAACTAAAGAGTTGAACCTTAGTTTTGATTGAGCCGTTCTGAAACACTCTTTCTGTAGAAAATGCAAGTGGAGATTCGGAGAGCTAAGAGGGTAATAGTGGAAATAGGAATGTCTCCAAATATAAACTACACAGAATCATTCTGTGAAACTTCTTTCTGATCTGTGCATTCAGCTAACAGAGTTAAACCATACTTTTGATTGAGCAGATCTGAACACTCTTTCTGTAGAAAATGCAACTGGACATTTGGAGCGCTAAGAGGGTAGTAGTGGAAAAAGGAATATATTCAAATATAAACTACACAGAAGCATTCTGTGAAACTTCTTTCTGATCTGAGCATTCAGCTAACAGATTTAAACCATACTTTTGATTGAGCAGATTTGAAACACTCTGTCTGTAGAAAATGAAACGGCACATTCGTAGCGCTAAGTGGGTAATAGTGGAAAAAAGAATATGTTCAAATATAAACTACACAGAAGCATTGTATGAAACTACTTTCTGTTCTGTGCATTCAACTAACAGAATTGAACCTTACTTTTGATTGAGCCGTTCTGAAACACTCTTTCTGTAGAAACTGCAATTGGACATTCTGAGCGCTAAGAGGCCTCTATTGCGTGAAATAATATCTTCAAATAAAAACTACACAGAAGCATTGTGTGAAACTTATTTCTGATATGTTCATTAAGCTAACAGAGTTAAACCATACTTTTGATTGCGCAGTTCTTAACACTCTTTCTGTAGAAAATGCAAGTGGACATTCGGAGCGCTAAGAGGGTAATAGTGGAAAAAGGAATATATTCAAATATAAACTACACAGCAGCATTCTGTGAAAATTCTTTCTGTTCTGTGCATTCAACTAACAGAGTTGAACCTTACTTTTGATTGAGCCGTTCTGAAACACTCTTTCTGTAGAAACTGCAATTGGACATGCTAAGCGCTAAGAGGCCTACATTGGGAAAAAGAATATCTTCAAATAAAAACTACACAGATGCATTCTGTGAAACTTATTTCTGATCTGTAAATTCAGTTAACAGAGATAAAACATATTTTTGATTGAGCAGTTATGAAACACACTTTTTGTAGAAAATGCAAGTGGAGATTCGGAGCGCTAAGAGGGTAATAGTGGAAAAAGGAATGTCTTCAAATATAAACTATACAGAATCATTCGGTGAAACATCTTTCTGATCTGTGCATTCAGCTAACAGAGTTAAATCATACTTTTGATTGAGCAGATCTGAACACTCTTTCTGTAGAAAATGCAACTGGACATTTGGAGCGCTAAGAGCGTAGTAGTGGAAAAAGGAATATATTCAAATATAAACTACACAGAAGCATTCTGTGAAACTTCTTTCTGATCTGAGCATTCAGCTAACAGATTTAAACCGTACTTTTGATTGAGCAGTTTTGAAACACTCTGTCTGTAGAAAATGCAACTGGACATTCATAGCGCTAAGTGGGTAATAGTGGAAAAAAGAATATGTTCAAATATAAACTACACAGAAGCATTGTATGAAACTTCTTTCTGTTCTGTGCATTCAACTAACAGAGTTGAACCTTACTTTTGATTGAGCCGTTCTGAAACACTCTTTCTGTAGAAACTGCAATTGGACATTCTGAGAGCTAGGAGGCCTATATTGGGAAAAAGAATGTCTACAAATAAAAACTACACAGAAGAATTGTGTGAAACTTCTTTCTGTTCTGTTTGTTCAACTAAATGTGTTGAACCTTAGTTTTGATTGAGCCGTTCTGAAACACTCTTTCTGTAGAAAATGCAAGTGGAGATTCGGAGAGCTAAGAGGGTAATAGTGGAAAAAGGAATGTCTCCAAATATAAACTACACAGAATCATTCTGTGAAAATTCTTTCTGATCTGTGCATTGAGCTAACAGAGTTAAACCATACTTTTGATTGAGCAGATCTGAACACTCTTTCTGTAGAAAATGCAACTGGACATTTGGAGCGCAAAGAGGGTAGTAGTGGAAAAAGGAATATATTCAAATATAAACTACACAGAAGCATTCTGTGAAACTTCTTTCTGATCTCAGCATTCAGCTAACAGAGTTAAACCATACTTTTGATTGAGCAGTTTTGAAACACTCTGTCTGTAGAAAATGCAACGGGATATTCGTAGCGCTAAGTGGGTAATAGTGGAAAAAAGAATATGTTCAAATATAAACTACACAGAAGCATTGTATGAAACTTCTTTCTGTTCTGTGCATTCAACTAACAGAGTTGAAACTTACTTTTGATTGAGCCGTTCTGAAACACTCTTTCTGTAGAAACTGCAATTGGACATTCTGAGCGCTAAGAGGCCTCTATTGCGAAAAATAATATCTTCAAATAAAAACTACACAGAAGCATTGTGTGAAACTTATTTCTGATATGTTCATTAAGCTAACAGAGTTAAAACATACTTTTGATTGCGCAGTTCTTAACACTCTTTCTGTAGAAAATGCAAGTGGACATTCGGAGCGCTAAGAGGGTAATAGTGGAAAAAGGAATATATTCAAATATAAACTACACAGTAGCATTCTGTGAAAATTCGTTCTGTTCTGTGCATTCAACTAACAGAGTTGAACCTTACTTTTGATTGAGCCGTTCTGAAACACTCTTTCTGTAAAACTGCAATTGGACAGGCTAAGCGCTAAGAGGCCTACATTGGGAAAAAGAATATCTTCAAATAAAAACTACACAGATGCATTCTGTGAAACTTATTTCTGATCTGTAAATTCAGTTAACAGAGATAAAACATATTTTTGATTGAGCAGTTATGAAACACTCTTTTTGTAGAAAATGCAAGTGGAGATTCAGAGCGCTAAGAGGGTAATAGTGGAAAAAGGAATGTCTTCAAATATGAACTACACAGAATCATTCGGTGAAACTTCTTTCTGATCTGTGCATTCAGCTAACAGAGTTAAATCATACTTTTGATTGAGCAGATCTGAACACTCTTTCTGTAGAAAACGCAACTGGACATTTGGAGCGCTAAGAGCGTAGTAGTGGAAAAAGGAATATATTCAAATATAAACTACACAGAAGCATTCTGTGAAACTTCTTTCTGATCTGAGCATTCAGCTAACAGAGTTAAACCGTACTTTTGATTGAGCAGTTTGAAACACTCTGTCTGTAGAAAATGCAACTGGACATTCATAGCGCTAAGTGGGTAATAGTGGAAAAAAGAATATGTTCAAATATAAACTACACAGAAGCATTGTATGAAACTTCTTTCTGTTCTGTGCATTCAACTAACAGAGTTGAACCTTACTTTTGATTGAGCCGTTCTGAAACACTCTTTCTGTAAAACTGCAATTGGACAGGCTAAGCGCTAAGAGGCCTACATTGGGAAAAAGAATATCTTCAAATAAAAACTACACAGATGCATTCTGTGAAACTTATTTCTGATCTGTAAATTCAGTTAACAGAGATAAAACATATTTTTGATTGAGCAGTTATGAAACACTCTTTTTGTAGAAAATGCAAGTGGAGATTCAGAGCGCTAACAGGGTAATAGTGGAAAAAGGAATGTCTTCAAATATGAACTACACAGAATCATTCGGTGAAACTTCTTTCTGATCTGTGCATTCAGCAAACAGAGTTAAATCATACTTTTGATTGAGCAGATCTGAACACTCTTTCTGTAGAAAATGCAACTGGACATTTGGAGCGCTAAGAGCGTAGTAGTGGAAAAAGGAATATATTCAAATATAAACTACACAGAAGCATTCTGTGAAACTTCTTTCTGATCTGAGCATTCAGCTAACAGAGTTAAACCGTACTTTTGATTGAGCAGTTTGAAACACTCTGTCTGTAGAAAATGCAACTGGACATTCATAGCGCTAAGTGGGTAATAGTGGAAAAAAGAATATGTTCAAATATAAACTACACAGAAGCATTGTATGAAACTTCTTTCTGTTCTGTGCATTCAACTAACAGAGTTGAACCTTACTTTTGATTGAGCCGTTCTGAAACACTCTTTCTGTAGAAACTGCAATTGGACATTCTGAGCGATAGGAGGCCTATATTGGGAAAAAGAATGTCTACAAATAAAAACTACACAGAAGAATTTTGTGAAACTTCTTTCTGTTCTGTTTGTTCAACTAAAAGAGTTGAACCTTCGTTTTGATTGAGCCGTTCTGAAACACTCTTTCTGTAGAAAATGCAAGTGGAGATTCGGAGCGCTAAGAGGGTAATAGTGGAAAAAGGAATGTCTAAAAATATAAACTACATAGAATCATTCTGTGAAACTTCTTTCTGATCTGTGCATTCAGCTAACAGAGTTAAACCATACTTTTGATTGAGCAGATCTGAACACTCTTTCTGTAGAAAATGCAACTGGACATTTGGAGCGCTAAGAGAGTAGTAGTGGAAAAAGGAGTATATTCAAATATAAACTACACAGAAGCATTCTGTGAAACTTCTTTCTGATCTGAGCATTCAGCTAACAGAGTTAAACCATACTTTTGATTGAGCAGATTTGAAACACTCTGTCTGTAGAAAATGAAACGGGACATTCGTAGCGCTAAGTGGGTAATAGTGGAAAAAAGAATATGTTCAAATATAAACTACACAGAAGCATTGTATGAAACTTCTTTCTGTTCTGTGCATTCAACTAACAGAGTTGAACCTTACTTTTGATTGAGCCGTTCTGAAACACTCTTTCTGTAGAAACTGCAATTGGACATGGTAAGCGCTAAGAGGCCTACATTGGGAAAAAGAATATCTTCAAATAAAAACTACACAGATGCATTCTGTGAAACTTATTTCTGATCTGTAAATTCAGTTAACAGAGATAAAACATATTTTTGATTGAGCAGTTATGAACCACTCTTTTTGTAGAAAATGCAAGTGGAGATTCTGAGCGCTAAGTGGGTAATAGTGGAAAAAGGAATGTCTTCAAATATAAACTACACAGAATCATTCGGTGAAACTTCTTTCTGATCTGTGCATTCAGCTAACAGAGTTAAACCATACTTTTGATTGAGCAGATCTGAACACTCTTTCTGTAGAAAATGCAACTGGACATTTGGAGCGCTAAGAGCGTAGTAGTGGAAAAAGGAATATATTCAAATATAAACTACACAGAAGCATTCTGTGAAACTTCTTTCTGATCTGAGCATTCAGCTAACAGAGTTAAACCATACTTTTGATTGAGCAGTTTTGAAACACTCTGTCTGTAGAAAATGCAACTGGACATTCGTAGCGCTAAGTGGGTAATAGTGGAAAAAAGAATATGTTCAAATATAAACTACACAGAAGCATTGTATGAAACTTCTTTCTGTTCTGTGCATTCAACTAACAGAGTTGAACCTTACTTTTGATTGAGCCGTTCTGTAACACTCTTTCTGTAGAAACTGCAATTGGACATGCTAAGCGCTAAGAGGCCTACATTGGGAAAAAGAATATCTTCAAATAAAAACTACACAGATGCATTCTGTGAAACTTATTTCTGATCTGTAAATTCAGTTAACAGAGATAAAACATATTTTTGATTGAGCAGTTATGAACCACTCTTTTTGTAGAAAATGCAAGTGGAGATTCTGAGCGCTAAGTGGGTAATAGTGGAAAAAGGAATGTCTTCAAATATAAACTACACAGAATCATTCGGTGAAACTTCTTTCTGATCTGTGCATTCAGCTAACAGAGTTAAACCATACTTTTGATTGAGTAGATCTGAACACTCTTTCTGTAGAAAATGCAACTGGACATTTGGAGCGCTAAGAGCGTAGTAGTGGAAAAAGGAATATATTCAAATATAAACTACACAGAAGCATTCTGTGAAACTTCTTTCTGATTTGAGCATTCAGCTAACAGAGTTAAACCATACTTTTGATTGAGCAGTTTTGAAACACTCTGTCTGTAGAAAATGCAACTGGACATTCGTAGCGCTAAGTGGGTAATAGTGGAAAAAAGAATATGTTCAAATATAAACTACACAGAAGCATTGTATGAAACTTCTTTCTGTTCTGTGCATTCAACTAACAGAGTTGAACCTTACTTTTGATTGAGCCGTTCTGAAACACTCTTTCTGTAGAAACTGCAATTGGACATTCTGAGCGCTAAGAGGCCTCTATTGGGAAAAATAATATCTTCAAATAAAAACTACACAGAAGCATTGTGTGAAACTTATTTCTGATATGTTCATTAAGCTAACAGAGTTAAACCATACTTTTGATTGCACAGTTCTGAACACTCTTTCTGTAGAAAATGCAAGTGGACATTCGGAGCGCTAAGAGGGTAATAGTAGAAAAAGGAATATATTCAAATATAAACTACACAGTAGCATTCTGTGAAAATTCTTTCTGTTCTGTGCATTCAACTTACAGAGTTGAACCTTACTTTTGATTGAGCCGTTCTGAAACACTCTTTCTGTAGAAACTGCAATTGGACATGCTAAGCGCTAAGAGGCCTACATTGGGAAAAAGAATATCTTCAAATAAAAACTACACAGATGCATTCTGTGAAACTTATTTCTGATCTGTAAATTCAGTTAACAGAGATAAAACATATTTTTGATTGAGCAGTTATGAAACACTCTTTTTGTAGAAAATGCAAGTGGAGATTCGGAGCGCTAAGAGGGTAATAGTGGAAAAAGGAAAGTCTTCAAATATAAACTACACAGAATCATTCGGTGAAACTTCTTTCTGATCTGTGCATGCAGCTAACAGAGTTAAACCATACTTTTGATTGAGCAGATCTGAACACTCTTTCTGTAGAAAACGCAACTGGACATTTGGAGCGCTAAGAGCGTAGTAGTGGAAAAAGGAATATATTCAAATATAAACTACACAGAAGCATTCTGTGAAACTTCATTCTGATCTGAGCATTCAGCTAACAGAGTTAAACCGTACTTTTGAATGAGCAGTTTTGAAACACTCTGTCTGTAGAAAATGCAACTGGACATTCATAGCGCTAAGTGGGTAATAGTGGAAAAAAGAATATGTTCAAATATAAACTACACAGAAGCATTGTATGAAACTTCTTTCTGTTCTGTGCATTCAACTAACAGAGTTGAACCTTACATTTGATTGAGCCGTTCTGAAACACTCTTTCTGTAGAAACTGCAATTGGACATTCTGAGCGATAGGAGGCCTATATTGGGAAAAAGAATGTCTACAAATAAAAACTACACAGAAGAATTTTGTGAAACTTCTTTCTGTTCTGTTTGTTCAACTAAAAGAGTTGAACCTTAGTTTAGATTGAGCCGTTCTGAAACACTCTTTCTGTAGAAAATGCAAGTGGAGATTCGGAGCGCTAAGAGGGTAATAGTGGAAAAAGGAATGTCTCCATATATAAACTACACAGAATCATTCTGTGAAACTTCTTTCTGATCTGTGCATTCAGCTAACAGAGTTAAAACATACTTTTGATTGAGCAGATCTGAACACTCTTTCTGTAGAAAATGCAACTGGACATTTGGAGCGCTAAGAGAGTAGTAGTGGAAAAAGGAATATATTCAAATATAAACTACACAGAAGCATTCTGTGAAACTTCTTTCTGATCTGAGCATTCAGCTAACAGAGTTAAACCATAATTTTCATTGAGCAGATTTGAGACACTCTGTCTGTAGAAATTGCAACGGGACATTCGTAGCGCTAAGTGGGTAATAGTGGAAAAAAGAATATGTTCAAATATAAACTACACAGAAGCATTGTATGAAACTTCTTTCTGTTCTGTGCATTCAACTAACAGAGTTGAAACTTACTTTTGATTGAGCCGTTCTGAAACACTCTTTCTGTAGAAACTGCAATTGGACATTCTGAGCGCTAAGAGGCCTCTATTGCGAAAAATAATATCTTCAAATAAAAACTACACAGAAGCATTGTGTGAAACTTATTTCTGATATGTTCATTAAGCTAACAGAGTTAAAACATACTTTTGATTGCGCAGTTCTTAACACTCTTTCTGTAGAAAATGCAAGTGGACATTCGGAGCGCTAAGAGGGTAATAGTGGAAAAAGGAATATATTCAAATATAAACTACACAGTAGCATTCTGTGAAAATTCGTTCTGTTCTGTGCATTCAACTAACAGAGTTGAACCTTACTTTTGATTGAGCCGTTCTGAAACACTCTTTCTGTAAAACTGCAATTGGACAGGCTAAGCGCTAAGAGGCCTACATTGGGAAAAAGAATATCTTCAAATAAAAACTACACAGATGCATTCTGTGAAACTTATTTCTGATCTGTAAATTCAGTTAACAGAGATAAAACATATTTTTGATTGAGCAGTTATGAAACACTCTTTTTGTAGAAAATGCAAGTGGAGATTCAGAGCGCTAAGAGGGTAATAGTGGAAAAAGGAATGTCTTCAAATATGAACTACACAGAATCATTCGGTGAAACTTCTTTCTGATCTGTGCATTCAGCTAACAGAGTTAAATCATACTTTTGATTGAGCAGATCTGAACACTCTTTCTGTAGAAAACGCAACTGGACATTTGGAGCGCTAAGAGCGTAGTAGTGGAAAAAGGAATATATTCAAATATAAACTACACAGAAGCATTCTGTGAAACTTCTTTCTGATCTGAGCATTCAGCTAACAGAGTTAAACCGTACTTTTGATTGAGCAGTTTGAAACACTCTGTCTGTAGAAAATGCAACTGGACATTCATAGCGCTAAGTGGGTAATAGTGGAAAAAAGAATATGTTCAAATATAAACTACACAGAAGCATTGTATGAAACTTCTTTCTGTTCTGTGCATTCAACTAACAGAGTTGAACCTTACTTTTGATTGAGCCGTTCTGAAACACTCTTTCTGTAAAACTGCAATTGGACAGGCTAAGCGCTAAGAGGCCTACATTGGGAAAAAGAATATCTTCAAATAAAAACTACACAGATGCATTCTGTGAAACTTATTTCTGATCTGTAAATTCAGTTAACAGAGATAAAACATATTTTTGATTGAGCAGTTATGAAACACTCTTTTTGTAGAAAATGCAAGTGGAGATTCAGAGCGCTAACAGGGTAATAGTGGAAAAAGGAATGTCTTCAAATATGAACTACACAGAATCATTCGGTGAAACTTCTTTCTGATCTGTGCATTCAGCAAACAGAGTTAAATCATACTTTTGATTGAGCAGATCTGAACACTCTTTCTGTAGAAAATGCAACTGGACATTTGGAGCGCTAAGAGCGTAGTAGTGGAAAAAGGAATATATTCAAATATAAACTACACAGAAGCATTCTGTGAAACTTCTTTCTGATCTGAGCATTCAGCTAACAGAGTTAAACCGTACTTTTGATTGAGCAGTTTGAAACACTCTGTCTGTAGAAAATGCAACTGGACATTCATAGCGCTAAGTGGGTAATAGTGGAAAAAAGAATATGTTCAAATATAAACTACACAGAAGCATTGTATGAAACTTCTTTCTGTTCTGTGCATTCAACTAACAGAGTTGAACCTTACTTTTGATTGAGCCGTTCTGAAACACTCTTTCTGTAGAAACTGCAATTGGACATTCTGAGCGATAGGAGGCCTATATTGGGAAAAAGAATGTCTACAAATAAAAACTACACAGAAGAATTTTGTGAAACTTCTTTCTGTTCTGTTTGTTCAACTAAAAGAGTTGAACCTTCGTTTTGATTGAGCCGTTCTGAAACACTCTTTCTGTAGAAAATGCAAGTGGAGATTCGGAGCGCTAAGAGGGTAATAGTGGAAAAAGGAATGTCTAAAAATATAAACTACATAGAATCATTCTGTGAAACTTCTTTCTGATCTGTGCATTCAGCTAACAGAGTTAAACCATACTTTTGATTGAGCAGATCTGAACACTCTTTCTGTAGAAAATGCAACTGGACATTTGGAGCGCTAAGAGAGTAGTAGTGGAAAAAGGAGTATATTCAAATATAAACTACACAGAAGCATTCTGTGAAACTTCTTTCTGATCTGAGCATTCAGCTAACAGAGTTAAACCATACTTTTGATTGAGCAGATTTGAAACACTCTGTCTGTAGAAAATGAAACGGGACATTCGTAGCGCTAAGTGGGTAATAGTGGAAAAAAGAATATGTTCAAATATAAACTACACAGAAGCATTGTATGAAACTTCTTTCTGTTCTGTGCATTCAACTAACAGAGTTGAACCTTACTTTTGATTGAGCCGTTCTGAAACACTCTTTCTGTAGAAACTGCAATTGGACATGGTAAGCGCTAAGAGGCCTACATTGGGAAAAAGAATATCTTCAAATAAAAACTACACAGATGCATTCTGTGAAACTTATTTCTGATCTGTAAATTCAGTTAACAGAGATAAAACATATTTTTGATTGAGCAGTTATGAACCACTCTTTTTGTAGAAAATGCAAGTGGAGATTCTGAGCGCTAAGTGGGTAATAGTGGAAAAAGGAATGTCTTCAAATATAAACTACACAGAATCATTCGGTGAAACTTCTTTCTGATCTGTGCATTCAGCTAACAGAGTTAAACCATACTTTTGATTGAGCAGATCTGAACACTCTTTCTGTAGAAAATGCAACTGGACATTTGGAGCGCTAAGAGCGTAGTAGTGGAAAAAGGAATATATTCAAATATAAACTACACAGAAGCATTCTGTGAAACTTCTTTCTGATCTGAGCATTCAGCTAACAGAGTTAAACCATACTTTTGATTGAGCAGTTTTGAAACACTCTGTCTGTAGAAAATGCAACTGGACATTCGTAGCGCTAAGTGGGTAATAGTGGAAAAAAGAATATGTTCAAATATAAACTACACAGAAGCATTGTATGAAACTTCTTTCTGTTCTGTGCATTCAACTAACAGAGTTGAACCTTACTTTTGATTGAGCCGTTCTGTAACACTCTTTCTGTAGAAACTGCAATTGGACATGCTAAGCGCTAAGAGGCCTACATTGGGAAAAAGAATATCTTCAAATAAAAACTACACAGATGCATTCTGTGAAACTTATTTCTGATCTGTAAATTCAGTTAACAGAGATAAAACATATTTTTGATTGAGCAGTTATGAACCACTCTTTTTGTAGAAAATGCAAGTGGAGATTCTGAGCGCTAAGTGGGTAATAGTGGAAAAAGGAATGTCTTCAAATATAAACTACACAGAATCATTCGGTGAAACTTCTTTCTGATCTGTGCATTCAGCTAACAGAGTTAAACCATACTTTTGATTGAGTAGATCTGAACACTCTTTCTGTAGAAAATGCAACTGGACATTTGGAGCGCTAAGAGCGTAGTAGTGGAAAAAGGAATATATTCAAATATAAACTACACAGAAGCATTCTGTGAAACTTCTTTCTGATTTGAGCATTCAGCTAACAGAGTTAAACCATACTTTTGATTGAGCAGTTTTGAAACACTCTGTCTGTAGAAAATGCAACTGGACATTCGTAGCGCTAAGTGGGTAATAGTGGAAAAAAGAATATGTTCAAATATAAACTACACAGAAGCATTGTATGAAACTTCTTTCTGTTCTGTGCATTCAACTAACGGAGTTGAACCTTACTTTTGATTGAGCCGTTCTGAAACACTCTTTCTGTAGAAACTGCAATTGGACATTCTGAGCGCTAAGAGGCCTCTATTGGGAAAAATAATATCTTCAAATAAAAACTACACAGAAGCATTGTGTGAAACTTATTTCTGATATGTTCATTAAGCTAACAGAGTTAAACCATACTTTTGATTGCACAGTTCTGAACACTCTTTCTGTAGAAAATGCAAGTGGACATTCGGAGCGCTAAGAGGGTAATAGTAGAAAAAGGAATATATTCAAATATAAACTACACAGTAGCATTCTGTGAAAATTCTTTCTGTTCTGTGCATTCAACTTACAGAGTTGAACCTTACTTTTGATTGAGCCGTTCTGAAACACTCTTTCTGTAGAAACTGCAATTGGACATGCTAAGCGCTAAGAGGCCTACATTGGGAAAAAGAATATCTTCAAATAAAAACTACACAGATGCATTCTGTGAAACTTATTTCTGATCTGTAAATTCAGTTAACAGAGATAAAACATATTTTTGATTGAGCAGTTATGAAACACTCTTTTTGTAGAAAATGCAAGTGGAGATTCGGAGCGCTAAGAGGGTAATAGTGGAAAAAGGAATGTCTTCAAATATAAACTACACAGAATCATTCGGTGAAACTTCTTTCTGATCTGTGCATGCAGCTAACAGAGTTAAACCATACTTTTGATTGAGCAGATCTGAACACTCTTTCTGTAGAAAACGCAACTGGACATTTGGAGCGCTAAGAGCGTAGTAGTGGAAAAAGGAATATATTCAAATATAAACTACACAGAAGCATTCTGTGAAACTTCATTCTGATCTGAGCATTCAGCTAACAGAGTTAAACCGTACTTTTGAATGAGCAGTTTTGAAACACTCTGTCTGTAGAAAATGCAACTGGACATTCATAGCGCTAAGTGGGTAATAGTGGAAAAAAGAATATGTTCAAATATAAACTACACAGAAGCATTGTATGAAACTTCTTTCTGTTCTGTGCATTCAACTAACAGAGTTGAACCTTACATTTGATTGAGCCGTTCTGAAACACTCTTTCTGTAGAAACTGCAATTGGACATTCTGAGCGATAGGAGGCCTATATTGGGAAAAAGAATGTCTACAAATAAAAACTACACAGAAGAATTTTGTGAAACTTCTTTCTGTTCTGTTTGTTCAACTAAAAGAGTTGAACCTTAGTTTAGATTGAGCCGTTCTGAAACACTCTTTCTGTAGAAAATGCAAGTGGAGATTCGGAGCGCTAAGAGGGTAATAGTGGAAAAAGGAATGTCTCCATATATAAACTACACAGAATCATTCTGTGAAACTTCTTTCTGATCTGTGCATTCAGCTAACAGAGTTAAAACATACTTTTGATTGAGCAGATCTGAACACTCTTTCTGTAGAAAATGCAACTGGACATTTGGAGCGCTAAGAGAGTAGTAGTGGAAAAAGGAATATATTCAAATATAAACTACACAGAAGCATTCTGTGAAACTTCTTTCTGATCTGAGCATTCAGCTAACAGAGTTAAACCATACTTTTCATTGAGCAGATTTGAGACACTCTGTCTGTAGAAATTGCAACGGGACATTCGTAGCGCTAAGTGGGTAATAGTGGAAAAAAGAATATGTTCAAATATAAACTACACAGAAGCATTGTATGAAACTTCTTTCTGTTCTGTGCATTCAACTAACAGAGTTGAACCTTACTTTTGATTGAGCCGTTCTGAAACACTCTTTCTGTAGAAACTGCAATTGGACATTCTGAGCGCTAAGAGACTTCTATTGGGAAAAATAATATCTTCAAATAAAAACTACACAGAAGCATTGTGTGAAACTTATTTCTGATATGTTCATTAAGCTAACAGAGTTAAACCATACTTTTGATTGCGCAGTTCTGAACACTCTTTCTGTAGAAAATGCAAGTGGACATTCGGAGCGCTAAGAGGGTAATAGTGGAAAAAGGAATATATTCAAATATAAACTACACAGTAGCATTCTGTGAAAATTCTTTCTGTTCTGTGCATTCAACTAACAGAGTTGAACCTTACTTTTGATTGAGCCGTTCTGAAACACTCTTTCTGTAGAAACTGCAATTGGACATGCTAAGCGCTAAGAGGCCTACATTGGGAAAAAGAATATCTTCAAATAAAAACTACACAGATGCATTCTGTGAAACTTATTTCTGATCTGTAAATTCAGTTAACAGAGATAAAACATATTTTTGATTGAGCAGTTATGAAACACTCTTTTTGTAGAAAATGCAAGTGGAGATTCGGAGCGCTAAGAGGGTAATAGTGGAAAAAGGAATGTCTTCAAATATAAACTACACAGAATCATTCGGTGAAACTTCTTTCTGATCTGTGCATTCAGCTAACAGAGTTAAACCATACTTTTGATTGAGCAGATCTGAACACTCTTTCTGTAGAAAATGCAACTGGACATTTGGAGCGCTAAGAGCGTTGTAGTGGAAAAAGGAATATATTCAAATATAAACTACACAGAAGCATTCTGTGAAACTTCTTTCTGATCTGAGCATTCAGCTAACAGATTTAAACCATACTTTTGATTGAGCAGTTTTGAAACACTCTGTCTGTAGAAAATGCAACTGGACATTCGTAGCGCTAAGTGGGTAATAGTGGAAAAAAGAATATGTTCAAATATAAACTACACAGAAGCATTGTATGAAACTACTTTCTGTTCTGTGCATTCAACTAACAGAGTTGAACCTTACTTTTGATTGAGCCTTTCTGAAACACTCTTTCTGTAGAAACTGCAATTGGACATTCTGAGCGCTAGGAGGCCTATATTGGGAAAAAGAATGTCTACAAATAAAAACTACACAGAAGAATTGTGTGAAACTTTTTTCTGTTCTGTTTGTTCAACTAAAGAGTTGAACCTTAGTTTTGATTGAGCCGTTCTGAAACACTCTTTCTGTAGAAAATGCAAGTGGAGATTCGGAGAGCTAAGAGGGTAATAGTGGAAAAAGGAATGTCTCCAAATATAAACTACACAGAATCATTCTGTGAAACTTCTTTCTGATCTGTGCATTCAGCTAACAGAGTTAAACCATACTTTTGATTGAGCAGATCTGAACACTCTTTCTGTAGAAAATGCAACTGGACATTTGGAGCGCTAAGAGGTTAGTAGTGGAAAAAGGAATATATTCAAATATAAACTACACAGAAGCATTCTGTGAAACTTCTTTCTGATCTGAGCATTCAGCTAACAGATTTAAACCATACTTTTGATTGAGCAGTTTTGAAACACTCTGTCTGTAGAAAATGCAACGGCACATTCGTAGCGCTAAGTGGGTAATAGTGGAAAAAAGAATATGTTCAAATATAAACTACACAGAAGCATTGTATGAAACTACTTTCTGTTCTGTGCATTCAACTAACAGAATTGAACCTTACTTTTGATTGAGCCGTTCTGAAACACTCTTTCTGTAGAAACTGCAATTGGACATTCTGAGCGCTAAGAGGCCTCTATTGCGTGAAATAATATCTTCAAATAAAAACTACACAGAAGCATTGTGTGAAACTTATTTCTGATATGTTCATTAAGCTAACAGAGTTAAACCATACTTTTGATTGCGCAGTTCTTAACACTCTTTCTGTAGAAAATGCAAGTGGCCATTCGGAGCGCTAAGAGGGTAAGAGTGGAAAAAGGAATATATTCAAATATAAACTACACAGCAGCATTCTGTGAAAATTCTTTCTGTTCTGTGCATTCAACTAACAGAGTTGAACCTTACTTTTGATTGAGCCGTTCTGAAACACTCTTTCTGTAGAAACTGCAATTGGACATTCTGAGCGCTAAGAGGCCTATATTGGGAAAAAGAATGTCTACAAATAAAAACTACACAGAAGAATTGTGTGAATCTTCTTTCTGTTCTGTTTGTTCAACTAAAAGTGTTGAACCTTAGTTTTGATTGAGCCGTTCTGAAACACTCTTTCTGTAGAAAATGCAAGTGGAGATTCGGAGAGCTAAGAGGGTAATAGTGGAAAAAGGAATGTCTCCAAATATAAACTACACAGAATCATTCTGTGAAAATTCTTTCTGATCTGTGCATTGAGCTAACAGAGTTAAACCATACTTTTGATTGAGCAGATCTGAACACTCTTTCTGTAGAAAATGCAACTGGACATTTGGAGCGCTAAGAGGGTAGTAGTGGAAAAAGGAATATATTCAAATATAAACTACACAGAAGCATTCTGTGAAACTTCTTTCTGATCTGAGCATTCAGTTAACAGAGTTAAACCATACTTTTGATTGAGCAGTTTTGAAACACTCTGTCTGTAGAAAATGCAACGGGATATTCGTAGCGCTAAGTGGGTAATAGTGGAAAAAAGAATATGTTCAAATATAAACTACACAGAAGCATTGTATGAAACTTCTTTCTGTTCTGTGCATTCAACTAACAGAGTTGAACCTTACTTTTGATTGAGCCGTTCTGAAACACTCTTTCTGTAGAAACTGCAATTGGACATTCTGAGCGCTAAGAGGCCTCTATTGCGAAAAATAATATCTTCAAATAAAAACTACACAGAAGCATTGTGTGAAACTTATTTCTGATATGTTCATTAAGTTAACAGAGTTAAACCATACTTTTGATTGCGCAGTTCTTAACACTCTTTCTGTAGAAAATGCAAGTGGACATTCGGAGCGCTAAGAGGGTAATAGTGGAAAAAGGAATATATTCAAATATAAACTACACAGTAGCATTCTGTGAAAATTCGTTCTGTTCTGTGCATTCAACTAACAGAGTTGAACCTTACTTTTGATTGAGCCGTTCTGAAACACTCTTTCTGTAAAACTGCAATTGGACAGGCTAAGCGCTAAGAGGCCTACATTGGGAAAAAGAATATCTTCAAATAAAAACTACACAGATGCATTCTGTGAAACTTATTTCTGATCTGTAAATTCAGTTAACAGAGATAAAACATATTTTTGATTGAGCAGTTATGAAACACTCTTTTTGTAGAAAATGCAAGTGGAGATTCAGAGCGCTAAGAGGGTAATAGTGGAAAAAGGAATGTCTTCAAATATGAACTACACAGAATCATTCGGTGAAACTTCTTTCTGATCTGTGCATTCAGCTAACAGAGTTAAATCATACTTTTGATTGAGCAGATCTGAACACTCTTTCTGTAGAAAATGCAACTGGACATTTGGAGCGCTAAGAGCGTATTAGTGGAAAAAGGAATATATTCAAATATAAACTACACAGAAGCATTCTGTGAAACTTCTTTCTGATCTGAGCATTCAGCTAACAGAGTTAAACCGTACTTTTGATTGAACAGTTTGAAACACTCTGTCTGTAGAAAATGCAACTGGACATTCATAGCGCTAAGTGGGTAATAGTGGAAAAAAGAATATGTTCAAATATAAACTACACAGAAGCATTGTATGAAACTTCTTTCTGTTCTGTGCATTCAACTAACAGAGTTGAACCTTACTTTTGATTGAGCCGTTCTGAAACACTCTTTCTGTAGAAACTGCAATTGGACATTCTGAGCGATCGGAGGCCTATATTGGGAAAAAGAATGTCTACAAATAAAAACTACACAGAAGAATTTTGTGAAACTTCTTTCTGTTCTGTTTGTTCAACTAAAAGAGTTGAAACTTAGTTTTGATTGAGCCGTTCTGAAACACTCTTTCTGTAGAAAATGCAAGTGGAGATTAGGAGCGCTAAGAGGGTAATAGTGGAAAAAGGAATGTCTAAAAATATAAACTACATAGAATCATTCTGTGAAACTTCTTTCTGATCTGTGCATTCAGCTAACAGAGTTAAACCATACTTTTGATTGAGCAGATCTGAACACTCTTTCTGTAGAAAATGCAACTGGACATTTGGAGCGCTAAGAGAGTAGTAGTGGAAAAAGGAGTATATTCAAATATAAACTACACAGAAGCATTCTGTGCAACTTCTTTCTGATCTGAGCATTCAGCTAACAGAGTTAAACCATACTTTTGATTGAGCAGATTTGAAACACTCTGTCTGTAGAAAATGAAACGGGACATTCGTAGCGCTAAGTGGGTAATAGTGGAAAAAAGAATATGTTCAAATATAAACTACACAGAAGCATTGTATGAAACTTCTTTCTGTTCTGTGCATTCAACTAACAGAGTTGAACCTTACTTTTGATTGAGCCGTTCTGAAACACTCTTTCTGTAGAAACTGCAATTGGACATTCTGAGCGCTAGGAGACCTACATTGGGAAAAAGAATATCTTCAAATAAAAACTACACAGATGCATTCTGTGAAACTTATTTCTGATCTGTAAATTCAGTTAACAGAGATAAAACATATTTTTGATTGAGCAGTTATGAAACACTCTTTTTGTAGAAAATGCAAGTGGAGATTCGGAGCGCTAAGAGGGTAATAGTGGAAAAAGGAATGTCTTCAAATATAAACTACACAGAATCATTCTTTGAAACTCCTTTCTGATCTGTGCATTCAGCTAACAGAGTTAAACCATACTTTTGATTGAGCAGATCTGAACACTCTTTCTGTAGAAAATGCAACTGGACATTTGGAGCGCTAAGAGCGTAGTAGTGGAAAAAGGAATATATTCAAATATAAACTACACAGAAGCATTCTGTGAAACTTCTTTCTGATCTGAGCATTCAGCAAACAGAGTTAAACCATACTTTTGATTGAGCAGTTTTGAAACACTCTGTCTGTAGAAAATGCAACTGGACATTCGTAGCGCTAAGTGGGTAATAGTGGAAAAAAGAATATGTTCAAATATAAACTACACAGAAGCATTGTATGAAACTACTTTCTGTTCTGTGCATTCAACTAACAGAGTTGAACCTTACTTTTGATTGAGCCGTTCTGAAACACTCTTTCTGTAGAAACTGCAATTGGACATTCTGAGCGCTAGGAGGCCTATATTGGGAAAAAGAATGTCTACAAATAAAAACTACACAGAAGAATTGTGTGAAACTTCTTTCTGTTCTGTTTGTTCAACTAAAAGAGTTGAACCTTAGTTTTGATTGAGCCGTTCTGAAACACTCTTTCTGTAGAAAATGCAAGTGGATATTCGGAGAGCTAAGAGGGTAATAGTGGAAAAAGGAAATTCTCCAAACATAAACTACACAGAATCATTCTGTGAAACTTCTTTCTGATCTGTGCATTCAGCTAACAGAGTTAAACCATACTTTTGATTGAGCAGACCTGAACACTCTTTCTGTAGAAAATGCAACTGGACATTTTGAGCGCTAAGAGCGTAGTAGTGGAAAAAGGAATATATTCAAATATAAACTACACAGAAGCATTCTGTGAAACTTCTTTCTGATCTGAGCATTCAGCTAACAGATTTAAAACATACTTTTGATTGAGCAGATCTGAACACTCTTTCTGTAGAAAATGCAACTGGACATTTGGAGCGCTAAGAGAGTAGTAGTGGAAAAAGGAATATATTCAAATATAAACTACACAGAAGCATTCTGTGAAACTTCTTTCTGATCTGAGCATTCAGCTAACAGAGTTAAACCATACTTTTGATTGAGCAGTTTTGAATCACTCTGTCTGTAGAAAATGCAACTGGAAATTCGTAGCGCTAAGTGGGTAATAGTGGAAAAACGAATATGTTCAAATACAAACTACACAGAAGCATTGTATGAAACTTCTTTCTGTTCTGTGCATTCAACTAACAGAGTTGAACCTGACTTTTGATTGAGCCTTTCTGAAACACTCTTTCTGTAGAAACTGCAATTGGACATTCTGAGCGCTAAGAGGCCTCTATTGGGAAAAATAATATCTTCAAATAAAAACTACACAGAAGCATTGTGTGAAACTTATTTCTGATATGTTCATTAAGCTAACAGAGTTAAACCATACTTTTGATTGCGCAGTTCTGAACACTCTTTCTGTAGAAAATGCAAGTGGACATTCGGAGCGCTAAGAGGGTAATAGTGGAAAAAGGAATATATTCAAATATAAACTACACAGTAGCATTCTGTGAAAATTCTTTATGTTCTGTTCATTCAACTAACAGAGTTGAACCTTACTTTTGATTGAGCCGTTCTGAAACACTCTTTCTGTAGAAACTGCAATTGGACATGCTAAGCGTTAAGAGGCCTACACTGGGAAAAGGAATATCTTCAAATAAAAACTACACAGATGCATTCTGTGAAACTTATTTCTGATCTGTAAATTCAGTTAACAGAGATAAAACATATTTTTGATTGAGCAGTTATGAAACACTCTTTTTGTAGAAAATGCAAGTGGAGATTCGGAGCGCTAAGAAGGTACTAGTGGAAAAAGGAATGTCTTCAAATATAAACTACACAGAATCATTCGGTGAAACTTCTTTCTGATCTGTGCATTCAGCTAACAGAGTTAAACCATACTTTTGATTGAGCAGTTTTGAATCACTCTGTCTGTAGAAAATGCAACTGGAAATTCGTAGCGCTAAGTGGGTAATAGTGGAAAAAAGAATATGTTCAAATATAAACTACACAGGAGCATTGTATGAAACTTCTTTCTGTTCTGTGCATTCAACTAACAGAGTTGAACCTGACTTTTGATTGAGCCTTTCTGAAACACTCTTTCTGTAGAAACTGCAATTGGACATTCTGAGCGCTAAGAGGCCTCTATTGGGAAAAATAATATCTTCAAATAAAAACTACACAGAAGCATTGTGTGAAACTTATTTCTGATATGTTCATTAAGCTAACAGAGTTAAACCATACTTTTGATTGCGCAGTTCTGAACACTCTTTCTGTAGAAAATGCAAGTGGACATTCGGAGCGCTAAGAGGGTAATAGTGGAAAAAGGAATATATTGAAATATAAACTACACAGTAGCATTCTGTGAAAATTCTTTCTGTTCTTTGCATTCAACTAACAGAGTTTAACCTTACTTTTTATTGAGCCGTTCTGAAACACTCTTTCTGTAGAAACTGCAATTGGACATGCTAAGCGCTAAGAGGCCTACATTGGGAAAAAGAATATCTTCAAATAAAAACTACACAGATGCATTCTGTGACACTTATTTCTGATCTGTAAATTCAGTTAACAGAGATAAAACATATTTTTGATAGTGCAGTTATGAAACACACTTTTTGTAGAAAATGCAAGTGGAGACTCGGAGCGCTAAAAGGGTAATATTGGAAAAAGGAATGTCTTCAAATATAAACTACACAGAATCATTCGGTGAAACTTCTTTCTGATCTGTGCATTCAGCTAACAGAGTTAAACCATACTTTTGATTGAGCAGATCTGAACACTCTTTCTGTAGAAAATGCAACTGGACATTTGGGGCGCTAAGAGCGTAGTAGTGGAAAAAGTAATATATTCAAATATAAACTACACAGAAGCATTCTGTGAAACTTCTTTCTGATCTGAGCATTCAGCTAACAGAGTTAAACCATACTTTTGATTGAGCAGTTTTGAAACACTCTGTCTGTAGAAAATGCAACTGTACATTCGTAGCGCTAAGTGGGTAATAGTGGAAAAAAGAATATGTTCAAATATAAACTACACAGAAACATTGTATGAGACTTCTTTCTGTTCTGTGCATTCAACTAACAGAGTTGAACCTTACTTTTGATTGAGCCGTTCTGAAACACTCTTTCTGTAGAAACTGCAATTGGACATTCTGAGCGCTAAGAGGCCTATATTGGGAAAAAGAATGTCTACAAATAAAAACTACACAGAAGAATTGTGTGAAACTTCTTTTTGTTCTGTTTGTTCAACTAAAAGAGTTGAACCTTAGTTTTGATTGAGCCGTTCTGAAACACTATTTCTGTAGAAAATGCAAGTGGAGATTCGGAGCGCTAAGAGGGTAATAGTGGAAAAAGGAATGTCTCCAAATATAAACTACACAGAATCATTCTGTGAAACTTCTTTCTGATCTGTGCATTCAGCTAACACAGTTAAACCATACTTTTGATTGAGCAGATCTGAACACTCTTTCTGTAGAAAATGCAACTGGACATTTGGAGCGCTAAGAGAGTAGTAGTGGAAAAATTAATATATTCAAATATAAACTACACAGAAGCATTCTGTGAAACTTCTTTCTGATCTGAGCATTCAGCTAACAGAGTTAAACCATACTTTTGATTGTGCAGTTTTGAAACACTCTGTCTGTAGAAAATGGAACTGGAAATTCGTAGCGCTAAGTGGGTAATAGTGGAAAAAAGAATATGTTCAAATATAAACTACACAGAAGCATTGTATGAAACTTCTTTCTGTTCTGTGCATTCAACTAACAGAGTTGAACCTGACTTTTGAGTGAGCCTTTCTGAAACACTCTTTCTGTAGAAAATGCAATTGGACATTCTGAGCGCTAAGAGGCCTCTATTGGGAAAAATAATATCTTCAAATAAAAACTACACAGAAGCATTGTGTGAAACATATTTCTGATATGTTCATTAAGCTAACAGAGTTAAATCATACTTTTGATTGCGCAGTTCTGAACACTCTTTCTGTAGAAAATGCAAGTGGACATTCGGAGCGCTAAGAGGGTAATAGTGGAAAAAGGAATATATTCAAATATAAACTACACAGTAGCATTCTGTGAAAATTCTTTCTGTTCTGTGCATTCAACTAACAGAGTTGAACCTTACTTTTGATTGAGCCGTTCTGAAACACTCTTTCTGTAGAAACTGCAATTGGACATGCTAAGCGCTAAGAGGCCTACATTGGGAAAAAGAATATCTTCAAATAAAAACTACACAGATGCATTCTGTGAAACTTATTTCTGATCTGTAAATTCAGTTAACAGAGATAAAACATATTTTTGATTGAGCAGTTATGAAACACTCTTTTTGTAGAAAACGCAAGTGGAGATTCGGAGCGCTAAGAGGGTAATAGTGGAAAAAGGAATGTCTTCAAATATAAACTACACAGAATAATTCGGTGAAACTTCTTTCTGATCTGTGCATTCAGCTAACAGAGTTAAACCATACTTTTGATTGAGCAGATCTGAACACTCTTTCTGTAGAAAATGCAACTGGACATTTGGAGCGCTAAGAGCGTAGTAGTGGAAAAAGGAATATATTCAAATATAAACTACACAGAAGCATTCTGTGAAACTTCTTTCTGATCTGAGCATTCAGCTAACAGAGTTAAACCATACTTTTGATTGAGCAGTTTTGAAACACTCTGTCTGTAGAAAATGCAACTGGACATTCGTAGCGCTAAGTGGGTAATAGTGGAAAAAAGAATATGTTCAAATATAAACTACACAGAAGCATTGTATGAAACTTCTTTCTGTTCTGTGCATTCAACTAACAGAGTTGAACCTTACTTTTGATGGAGCCGTTCTGAAACACTCTTTCTGTAGAAACTGCAATTGGACATTCTGAGCGCTAAGAGGCCTATATTGGGAAAAAGAATGTCTACAAATAAAAACTACACAGAAGAATTGTGTGAAACTTCTTTCTGTTCTGTTTGTTCAACTAAAAGGGTTGAACCTTAGTTTTGATTGAGCCTTTCTGAAACACTCTTTCTGTAGGAAATGCAAGTGGAGGTTCGGAGCGCTAAGAGGGTAATAGTGGAAAAAGGAATGTCTCCAAATATAAACTACACAGAATCATTCTGTGAAACTTCTTTCTGATCTGTGCATTCAGCTAACAGAGTTAAACCATACTTTTGATTGAGCAGATCTGAACACTCTTTCTGTAGAAAATGCAACTGGACATTTTGAGCGCTAAGAGCGTAGTAGTGGAAAAAGGAATATATTCAAATATAAAATACACAGAAGCATTCTGTGAAACTTCTTTCTGATCTGAGCATTCAGCTAACAGAGTTAAACCATACTTTTGATTGTGCAGACCTGAACACTCTTTCTGTAGAAAATGCAACTGGACATTTTGAGCGCTAAGAGCGTAGTAGTGGAAAAAGGAATATATTCAAATATAAACTACACAGAAGCATTCTGTGAAACTTCTTTCTGATCTGAGCATTCAGCTAACAGATTTAAAACATACTTTTGATTGAGCAGATCTGAACACTCTTTCTGTAGAAAATGCAACTGGACATTTGGAGCGCTAAGAGAGTAGTAGTGGAAAAAGGAATATATTCAAATATAAACTACACAGAAGCATTCTGTGAAACTTCTTTCTGATCTGAGCATTCAGCTAACAGAGTTAAACCATACTTTTGATTGAGCAGTTTTGAAACACTCTGTCTGTAGAAAATGCAACTGGACATTCGTAGCGCTAAGTGGGTAATAGTGGAAAAAAGAATATGTTCAAATATAAACTACACAGAAGCATTGTATGAAACTTCTTTCTGTTCTGTGCATTCAACTAACAGAGTTGAACCTTACTTTTGATTGAGCCTTTCTGAAACACTCTTTCTGTAGAAACTGCAATTGGACATTCTGAGCGCTAAGAGGCTTCTATTGGGAAAAATAATATCTTCAAATAAAAACTACACAGAACCATTGTTTGAAACTTATTTCTGATATGTTCATTAAGCTAACAGAGTTAAACCATACTTTTGATTGCGCAGTTCTGAACACTCTTTCTGTAGAAAATGCAAGTGGACATTCGGAGCGCTAAGAGGGTAATAGTGGAAAAAGGAATATATTCAAATATAAACTACACAGTAGCATTCTGTGAAAATTCTTTATGTTCTGTGCATTCAACTAACAGAGTTGAACCTTACTTTTGATTGAGCCGTTCTGAAACACTCTTTCTGTAGAAACTGCAATTGGACATGCTAAGCGTTAAGAGGCCTACACTGGGAAAAGGAATATCTTCAAATAAAAACTACACAGATGCATTCTGTGAAACTTATTTCTGATCTGTAAATTCAGTTAACAGAGATAAAACATATTTTTGATTGAGCAGTTATGAAACACTCTTTTTGTAGAAAATGCAAGTGGAGATTCGGAGCGCTAAGAAGGTACTAGTGGAAAAAGGAATGTCTTCAAATATAAACTACACAGAATCATTCGGTTAAACTTCTTTCTGATCTGTGCATTCAGCTAACAGAGTTAAACCATACTTTTGATTGAGCAGTTTTGAATCACTCTGTCTGTAGAAAATGCAACTGGAAATTCGTAGCGCTAAGTGGGTAATAGTGGAAAAAAGAATATGTTCAAATATAAACTACACAGAAGCATTGTATGAAACTTCTTTCTGTTCTGTGCATTCAACTAACAGAGTTGAACCTGACTTTTGATTGAGCCTTTCTGAAACACTCTTTCTGTAGAAACTGCAATTGGACATTCTGAGCGCTAAGAGGCCTCTATTGGGAAAAATAATATCTTCAAATAAAAACTACACAGAAGCATTGTGTGAAACTTATTTCTGATATGTTCATTAAGCTAACAGAGTTAAACCATACTTTTGATTGCGCAGTTCTGAACACTCTTTCTGTAGAAAATGCAAGTGGACATTCGGAGCGCTAAGAGGGTAATAGTGGAAAAAGGAATATATTGAAATATAAACTACACAGTAGCATTCTGTGAAAATTCTTTCTGTTCTTTGCATTCAACTAACAGAGTTTAACCTTACTTTTTATTGAGCCGTTCTGAAACACTCTTTCTGTAGAAACTGCAATTGGACATGCTAAGCGCTAAGAGGCCTACATTGGGAAAAAGAATATCTTCAAATAAAAACTACACAGATGCATTCTGTGACCCTTATTTCTGATCTGTAAATTCAGTTAACAGAGATAAAACATATTTTTGATAGTGCAGTTATGAAACACACTTTTTGTAGAAAATGCAAGTGGAGACTCGGAGCGCTAAAAGGGTAATATTGGAAAAAGGAATGTCTTCAAATATAAACTACACAGAATCATTCGGTGAAACTTCTTTCTGATCTGTGCATTCAGCTAACAGAGTTAAACCATACTTTTGATTGAGCAGATCTGAACACTCTTTCTGTAGAAAATGCAACTGGACATTTGGGGCGCTAAGAGCGTAGTAGTGGAAAAAGGAATATATTCAAATATAAACTACACAGAAGCATTCTGTGAAACTTCTTTCTGATCTGAGCATTCAGCTAACAGAGTTAAACCATACTTTTGATTGAGCAGTTTTGAAACACTCTGTCTGTAGAAAATGGAACTGGAAATTCGTAGCGCTAAGTGGGTAATAGTGGAAAAAAGAATATGTTCAAATATAAACTACACAGAAGCATTGTATGAAACTTCTTTCTGTTCTGTGCATTCAACTAACAGAGTTGAACCTGACTTTTGAGTGAGCCTTTCTGAAACACTCTTTCTGTAGAAAATGCAATTGGACATTCTGAGCGCTAAGAGGCCTCTATTGGGAAAAATAATGTCTTCAAATAAAAACTACACAGAAGCATTGTGTGAAACTTATTTCTGATATGTTCATTAAGCTAAAAGAGTTAAACCATACTTTTGATTGCGCAGTTCTGAACACTCTTTCTGTAGAAAATGCAAGTGGACATTCGGAGCGCTAAGAGGGTAATAGTGGAAAAAGGAATATATTCAAAAATAAACTACACAGTAGCATTCTGTGAAAATTCTTTCTGTTCTGTGCATTCAACTAACAGAGTTGAACCTTACTTTTGATTGAGCCGTTCTGAAACACTCTTTCTGTAGAAACTGCAATTGGACATGCTAAGCGCTAAGAGGCCTACATTGGGAAAAAGAATATCTTCAAATAAAAACTACACAGATGCATTCTGTGAAACTTATTTCTGATCTGTAAATTCAGTTAACAGAGATAAAACATATTTTTGATTGAGCAGTTATGAAACACTCTTTTTGTAGAAAACGCAAGTGGAGATTCGGAGCGCTAAGAGGGTAATAGTGGAAAAAGGAATGTCTTCAAATATAAACTACACAGAATCATTCGGTGAAACTTCTTTCTGATCTGTGCATTCAGCTAACAGAGTTAAACCATACTTTTGATTGAGCAGATCTGAACACTCTTTCTGTAGAAAATGCAACTGGACATTTGGAGCGCTAAGAGCGTAGTAGTGGAAAAAGGAATATATTCAAATATAAACTACACAGAAGCATTCTGTGAAACTTCTTTCTGATCTGAGCATTCAGCTAACAGAGTTAAACCATACTTTTGATTGAGCAGTTTTGAAACACTCTGTCTGTAGAAAATGCAACTGGACATTCGTAGCGCTAAGTGGGTAATAGTGGAAAAAAGAATATGTTCAAATATAAACTACACAGAAGCATTGTATGAAACTTCTTTCTGTTCTGTGCATTCAACTAACAGAGTTGAACCTTACTTTTGATGGAGCCGTTCTGAAACACTCTTTCTGTAGAAACTGCAATTGGACATTCTGAGCGCTAAGAGGCCTATATTGGGAAAAAGAATGTCTACAAATAAAAACTACACAGAAGAATTGTGTGAAACTTCTATCTGTTCTGTTTGTTCAACTAAAAGGGTTGAACCTTAGTTTTGATTGAGCCTTTCTGAAACACTCTTTCTGTAGGAAATGCAAGTGGAGGTTCGGAGCGCTAAGAGGGTAATAGTGGAAAAAGGAATGTCTCCAAATATAAACTACACAGAATCATTCTGTGAAACTTCTTTCTGATCTGTGCATTCAGCTAACACAGTTAAACCATACTTTTGATTGAGCAGATCTGAACACTCTTTCTGTAGAAAATGCAACTGGACATTTGGAGCGCTAAGAGCGTAGTAGTGGAAAAAGGAATATATTCAAATATAAACTACACAGAAGCATTCTGTGGAACTTCTTTCTGATCTGAGCATTCAGCTAACAGAGTTAAACCATACTTTTGATTGTGCAGACCTGAACACTCTTTCTGTAGAAAATGCAACTGGACATTTTGAGCGCTAAGAGCGTAGTAGTGGAAAAAGGAATATATTCAAATATAAACTACACAGAAGCATTCTGTGAAACTTCTTTCTGATCTGAGCATTCAGCTAACAGATTTAAAACATACTTTTGATTGAGCAGATCTGAACACTCTTTCTGTAGAAAATGCAACTGGACATTTGGAGCGCTAAGAGAGTAGTAGTGGAAAAAGGAATATATTCAAATATAAACTACACAGAAGCATTCTGTGAAACTTCTTTCTGATCTGAGCATTCAGCTAACAGAGTTAAACCATACTTTTGATTGAGCAGTTTGAATCACTCTGTCTGTAGAAAATGCAACTGGAAATTTGTAGCGCTAAGTGGGTAATAGTGGAAAAACGAATATGTTCAAATACAAACTACACAGAAGCATTGTATGAAACTTCTTTCTGTTCTGTGCATTCAACTAACAGAGTTGAACCTGACTTTTGATTGAGCCTTTCTGAAACACTCTTTCTGTAGAAACTGCAATTGGACATTCTGAGCGCTAAGAGGCCTCTATTGGGAAAAATAATATCTTCAAATAAAAACTACACAGAAGCATTGTGTGAAACTTATTTCTGATATGTTCATTAAGCTAACAGAGTTAAACCATACTTTTGATTGCGCAGTTCTGAACACTCTTTCTGTAGAAAATGCAAGTGGACATTCGGAGCGCTAAGAGGGTAATAGTGGAAAAAGGAATATATTCAAATATAAACTACACAGTAGCATTCTGTGAAAATTCTTTATGTTCTGTGCATTCAACTAACAGAGTTGAACCTTACTTTTGATTGAGCCGTTCTGAAACACTCTTTCTGTAGAAACTGCAATTGGACATGCTAAGCGTTAAGAGGCCTACACTGGGAAAAGGAATATCTTCAAATAAAAACTACACAGATGCATTCTGTGAAACTTATTTCTGATCTGTAAATTCAGTTAACAGAGATAAAACATATTTTTGATTGAGCAGTTATGAAACAGTCTTTTTGTAGAAAATGCAAGTGGAGATTCGGAGCGCTAAGAAGGTACTAGTGGAAAAAGGAATGTCTTCAAATATAAACTACACAGAATCATTCGGTGAAACTTCTCTCTGATCTGTGCATTCAGCTAACAGAGTTAAACCATACTTTTGATTGAGCAGTTTTGAATCACTCTGTCTGTAGAAAATGCAACTGGAAATTCGTAGCGCTAAGTGGGTAATAGTGGAAAAAAGAATATGTTCAAATATAAACTACACAGAAGCATTGTATGAAACTTCTTTCTGTTCTGTGCATTCAACTAACAGAGTTGAACCTGACTTTTGATTGAGCCTTTCTGAAACACTCTTTCTGTAGAAACTGCAATTGGACATTCTGAGCGCTAAGAGGCCTCTATTGGGAAAAATAATATCTTCAAATAAAAACTACACAGAAGCATTGTGTGAAACTTATTTCTGATATGTTCGTTAAGCTAACAGAGTTAAACCATACTTTTGATTGCGCAGTTCTGAACACTCTTTCTGTAGAAAATGCAAGTGGACATTCGGAGCGCTAAGAGGGTAATAGTGGAAAAAGGAATATATTGAAATATAAACTACACAGTAGCATTCTGTGAAAATTCTTTCTGTTCTTTGCATTCAACTAACAGAGTTTAACCTTACTTTTTATTGAGCCGTTCTGAAACACTCTTTCTGTAGAAACTGCAATTGGACATGCTAAGCGCTAAGAGGCCTACATTGGGAAAAAGAATATCTTCAAATAAAAACTACACAGATGCATTCTGTGACACTTATTTCTGATCTGTAAATTCAGTTAACAGAGATAAAACATATTTTTGATAGTGCAGTTATGAAACACACTTTTTGTAGAAAATGCAAGTGGAGACTCGGAGCGCTAAAAGGGTAATATTGGAAAAAGGAATGTCTTCAAATATAAACTACACAGAATCATTCGGTGAAACTTCTTTCTGATCTGTGCATTCAGCTAACAGAGTTAAACCATACTTTTGATTGAGCAGATCTGAACACTCTTTCTGTAGAAAATGCAACTGGACATTTGGGGCGCTAAGAGCGTAGTAGTGGAAAAAGGAATATATTCAAATATAAACTACACAGAAGCATTCTGTGAAACTTCTTTCTGATCTGAGCATTCAGCTAACAGAGTTAAACCATACTTTTGATTGAGCAGTTTTGAAACACTCTGTCTGTAGAAAATGCAACTGTACATTCGTAGCGCTAAGTGGGTAATAGTGGAAAAAAGAATATGTTCAAATATAAACTACACAGAAACATTGTATGAAACTTCTTTCTGTTCTGTGCATTCAACTAACAGAGTTGAACCTTACTTTTGATTGAGCCGTTCTGAAACACTCTTTCTGTAGAAACTGCAATTGGACATTCTGAGCGCTAAGAGGCCTATATTGGGAAAAAGAATGTCTACAAATAAAAACTACACAGAAGAATTGTGTGAAACTTCTTTTTGTTCTTTTTGTTCAACTAAAAGATTTGAACCTTAGTTTTGATTGAGCCGTTCTGAAACACTATTTCTGTAGAAAATGCAAGTGGAGATTCGGAGCGCTAAGAGGGTAATAGTGGAAAAATGAATGTCTCCAAATATAAACTACACAGAATCATTCTGTGAAACTTCTTTCTGATCTGTGCATTCAGCTAACACAGTTAAACCATACTTTTGATTGAGCAGATCTGAACACTCTTTCTGTAGAAAATGCAACTGGACATTTGGAGCGCTAAGAGAGTAGTAGTGGAAAAATTAATATATTCAAATATAAACTACACAGAAGCATTCTGTGAAACTTCTTTCTGATCTGAGCATTCAGCTAACAGAGTTAAACCATACTTTTGATTGTGCAGTTTTGAAACACTCTGTCTGTAGAAAATGGAACTGGAAATTCATAGCGCTAAGTGGGTAATAGTGGAAAAAAGAATATGTTCAAATATAAACTACACAGAAGCATTGTATGAAACTTCTTTCTGTTCTGTGCATTCAACTAACAGAGTAGAACCTGACTTTTGAATGAGCCTTTCTGAAACACTCTTTCTGTAGAAAATGCAATTGGACATTCTGAGCGCTACGAGGCCTCTATTGGGAAAAATAATATCTTCAAATAAAAACTACACAGAAGCATTGTGTGAAACTTATTTCTGATATGTTCATTAAGCTAACAGAGTTAAACCATACTTTTGATTGCGCAGTTCTGAACACTCTTTCTGTAGAAAATGCAAGTGGACATTCGGAGCGCTAAGAGGGTAATAGTGGAAAAAGGAATATATTCAAATATAAACTACACAGTAGCATTCTGTGAAAATTCTTTCTGTTCTGTGCATTCAACTAACAGAGTTGAACCTTACTTTTGATTGAGCCGTTCTGAAACACTCTTTCTGTAGAAACTGCAATTGGACATGCTAAGCGCTAAGAGGCCTACATTGGGAAAAAGAATATCTTCAAATAAAAACTACACAGATGCATTCTGTGAAACCTATTTCTGATCTGTAAATTCAGTTAACAGAGATAAAACATATTTTTGATTGAGCAGTTATGAAACACTCTTTTTGTAGAAAATGCAAGTGGAGATTCGGAGCGCTAAGAGGGTAATAGTGGAAAAAGGAATGTCTTCAAATATAAACTACACAGAATCATTCGGTGAAACTTCTTTCTGATATGTGCATTCAGCTAACAGAGTTAAACCATACTTTTGATTGAGCAGATCTGAACACTCTTTCTGAAGAAAATGCAACTGGACATTTGGAGCGCTAAGAGCGTAGTAGTGGAAAAAGGAATATATTCAAATATAAACTACACAGAAGCATTCTGTGAAACTTCTTTCTGATCTGAGCATTCAGCTAACAGAGTTAAACCATACTTTTGATTGAGCAGTTTTGAAACACTCTGTCTGTAGAAAATGCAACTGGACATTCGTAGCGCTAAGTGGGTAATAGTGGAAAAAAGAATATGTTCAAATATAAACTACACAGAAGCATTGTATGAAACTTCTTTCTGTTCTGTGCATTCAACTAACAGAGTTGAACCTTACTTTTGATGGAGCCGTTCTGAAACACTCTTTCTGTAGAAACTGCAATTGGACATTCTGAGCGCTAAGAGGCCTATATTGGGAAAAAGAATGTCTACAAATAAAAACTACACAGAAGAATTGTGTGAAACTTCTTTCTGTTCTGTTTGTTCAACTAAAAGGGTTGAACCTTAGTTTTGATTGAGCCTTTCTGAAACACTCTTTCTGTAGGAAATGCAAGTGGAGATTCGGAGCGCTAAGAGGGTAATAGTGGAAAAAGGAATGTCTCCAAATATAAACTACACAGAATCATTCTGTGAAACTTCTTTCTGATCTGTGCATTCAGCTAACAGAGTTAAACCATACTTTTGATTGAGCAGATCTGAACACTCTTTCTGTAGAAAATGCAACTGGACATTTGGAGCGCTAAGAGCGTAGTAGTGGAAAAAGGAATATATTCAAATATAAACTACACAGAAGCATTCTGTGAAACTTCTTTCTGATCTGAGCATTCAGCTAACAGAGTTAAACCATACTTTTGATTGAGCAGTTTTGAAACACTCTGTCTGTAGAAAATGCAACCGGACATTCGTAGCGCTAAGTGGGTAATAGTGGAAAAAAGAATATGTTCAAATATAAACTACACAGAAGCATTGTATGAAACTTCTTTCTGTTCTGTGCATTCAACTAACAGAGTTGAACCTGACTTTTGATTGAGACTTTCTGAAACACTCTTTCTGTAGAAACTGCAATTGGACATTCTGAGCGCTAAGAGTCCTATATTGGGAAAAAGAATGTCTACAAATAAAAACTACACAGAAGAATTGTGTGAAACTTCTTTTTGTTCTGTTTGTTCAACTAAAAGAGTTGAACCTTAGTTTTGATTGAGCCGTTCTGAAACACTATTTCTGTAGAAAATGCAAGTGGAGATTCGGAGCGCTAAGAGGGTAATAGTGGAAAAAGGAATGTCTCCAAATATAAACTACACAGAATCATTCTGTGAAACTTCTTTCTGATCTGTGCATTCAGCTAACACAGTTAAACCATACTTTTGATTGAGCAGATCTGAACACTCTTTCTGTAGAAAATGCAACTGGACATTTGGAGCGCTAAGAGAGTAGTAGTGGAAAAAGGAATATATTCAAATATAAACTACACAGAAGCATTCTGTGAAACTTCTTTCTGATATGAGCATTCAGCTAACAGAGTTAAACCATACTTTTGATTGTGCAGTTTTGAAACACTCTGTCTGTAGAAAATGGAACTGGAAATTCGTAGCGCTAAGTGGGTAATAGTGGAAAAAAGAATATGTTCAAATATAAACTACACAGAAGCATTGTATGAAACTTCTTTCTGTTCTGTGCATTCAACTAACAGAGTTGAACCTGACTTTTGAGTGAGCCTTTCTGAAACACTCTTTCTGTAGAAAATGCAATTGGACATTCTGAGCGCTAAGAGGCCTCTATTGGGAAAAATAATATCTTCAAATAAAAACTACACAGAAGCATTGTGTGAAACTTATTTCTGATATGTTCATTAAGCTAACAGAGTTAAACCATACTTTTGATTGCGCAGTTCTGAACACTCTTTCTGTAGAAAATGCAAGTGGACATTCGGAGCGCTAAGAGGGTAATAGTGGAAAAAGGAATATATTCAAATATAAACTACTCAGTAGCATTCTGTGAAAATTCTTTCTGTTCTGTGCATTCAACTAACAGAGTTGATCCTTACTTTTGATTGAGCCGTTCTGAAACACTCTTTCTGTAGAAACTGCAATTGGACATGCTAAGCGCTATGAGGCCTACATTGGGAAAAAGAATATCTTCAAATAAAAACTACACAGATGCATTCTGTGAAACTTATTTCTGATCTGTAAATTCAGTTAACAGAGATAAAACATATTTTTGATTGAGCAGTTATGAAACACTCTTTTTGTAGAAAATGCAAGTGGAGATTCGGAGCGCTAAGAGGGTAATAGTGGAAAAAGGAATGTCTTCAAATATAAACTACACAGAATCATTCGGTGAAACTTCTTTCTGATCTGTGCATTCAGCTAACAGAGTTAAACCATACTTTTGATTGAGCAGATCTGAACACTCTTTCTGTAGAAAATGCAACTGGACATTTGGAGCGCTAAGAGCGTAGCAGTGGAAAAAGGAATATATTCAAATATAAACTACACAGAAGCATTCTGTGAAACTTCTTTCTGATCTGAGCATTCAGCTAACAGAGTTAAAGCATACTTTTGATTGAGCAGTTTTGAAACACTCTGTCTGTAGAAAATGCAACTGGACATTCGTAGCGCTAAGTGGGTAATAGTGGAAAAAAGAATATGTTCAAATAGAAACTACACAGAAGCATTGTATGAAACTTCTTTCTGTTCTGTGCATTCAACTAACAGAGTTGAACCTTACTTTTGATTGAGCCTTTCTGAAACACTCTTTCTGTAGAAACTGCAATTGGACATTCTGAGCGCTAAGAGGCTTCTATTGGGAAAAATAATATCTTCAAATAAAAACTACACAGAACCATTGTTTGAAACTTATTTCTGATATGTTCATTAAGCTAACAGAGTTAAACCATACTTTTGATTGCGCAGTTCTGAACACTCTTTCTGTAGAAAATGCAAGTGGACATTCGGAGCGCTAAGAGGGTAATAGTGGAAAAAGGAATATATTCAAATATAAACTACTCAGTAGCATTCTGTGAAAATTCTTTCTGTTCTGTGCATTCAACTAACAGAGTTGAACCTTACTTTTGATTGAGCCGTTCTGAAACACTCTTTCTGTAGAAACTGCAATTGGACATGCTAAGCGCTAAGAGGCCTACATTGGGAAAAAGAATATCTTCAAATAAAAACTACACAGATGCATTCTGTGAAACTTATTTCTGGTCTGTAAATTCAGTTAACAGAGATAAAACATATTTTTGATTGAGCAGTTTTGTAACACTCTTTTTGTAGAAAATGCAAGTGGACATTCGTAGCGCTAAATGGGTAATAGTGGAAAAAAGAATATGTTGAAATATAAACTACACAGAAGCATTGTATGAAACTTCTTTCTGATCTGTGCATTCAGCTAACAGAGTTGAACCTTACTTTGGATTGAGCCTTTCTGAAACACTCTTTCTGTAGAAAATGCAACTGGACATTTGGAGCGCTAAGAGCGTAGTAGTGGAAAAAGGAATATATTCAAATATAAACTACACAGAAGCATTCTGTGAAACTTCTTTCTGATCTGAGCATTCAGCTAACAGAGTTAAACCATACTTTTGATTGAGCAGTTTTGAAACACTCTGTCTGTAGAAAATGCAACTGGACATTCGTAGCGCTAAGTGGGTAATAGTGGAAAAAAGAATATTTTCAAATATAAACTACACAGAAGCATTGTATGAAACTTCTTTCTGTTCTGTGCATTCAACTAACAGAGCTGAACCTTACTTTTGATTGAGCCGTTCTGAAACACTCTTTCTGTAGAAACTGCCATTGGACATTCTGAGCGCTAAGAGGCCTATATTGGGAAAAAGAATGTCTACAAATAAAAACTACACAGAAGAATTGTGTGAAACTTCTTTCTGTTCTGTTTGTTCAACTAAAAGAGTTGAACCTTAGTTTTGATTGAGCCGTTCTGAAACACTCTTTCTGTAGAAAATGCAAGTGGAGATTCGGAGCGCTAAGAGGGTAATAGTGGAAAAAGGAATGTTTCCATATATAAACTACACAGAATCATTCTGTGAAACTTATTTCTGATCTGTGCATTCAGCTAACAGAGTTAAACCATACTTTTGATTGAGCAGATCTGAACACTCTTTCTGTAGAAAATGCAACTGGACATTTGGAGCGCTAAGAGAGTAGTAGTGGAAAAAGGAATATATTCAAATATAAACTACACAGAAGCATTCTGTGAAACATCTTTCTGATCTGAGCATTCAGCTAACAGAGTTAAACCATACTTTTGATTGAGCAGTTTTGAAACACTCTGTCTGTAGAAAATGCAACTGGACATTCGTAGCGCTAAGTGGGTAATAGTGGAAAAAAGAATATGTTCAAATATAAACTACACAGAAGCATTGTATGAAACTTCTTTCTGTTCTGTGCATTCAACTAACAGAGTTGAACCTTACTTTTGATTGAGCCTTTCTGAAACACTCTTTCTGTAGGAACTGCAATTGGACATTCTGAGCGCTAAGAGGCCTCTATTGGGAAAAATAATATCTTCAAATAAAAACTACACAGAAGCATTGTGTGAAACTTATTTCTGATATGTTCATTAAGCTAACAGAGTTAAACCATACTTTTGATTGCGCAGTTCTGAACACTCTTTCTGTAGAAAATGCAAGTGGACATTCGGAGCGGTAAGAGGGTAATAGTGGAAAAAGTAATATATTCAAATATAAACTACACAGTAGCATTCTGTGAAAATTCTTTCTGTTCTGTGCATTCAACTAACAGAGTTGAACCTTACTTTTGATTGAGCCGTTCTGAAACACTCTTTCTGTAGAAACTGCAATTGGACATGCTAAGCGCTAAGAGGCCTACATTGGGAAAAAGAATATCTTCAAATAAAAACTACACAGATGCATTCTGTGAAACTTATTTCTGATGTGTAAATTCAGTTAGCAGAGATAAAACATATTTTTGATTGAGCAGTTATGAAACACTCTTTTTGTAGAAAATGCAAGTGGAGATTCGGAGTGCTAAGAGGGTACTAGTGGAAAAAGGAATGTCTTCAAATATAAACTACACAGAATCATTCGGTGAAACTTCCTTCTGATCTGTGCATTCAGCTAACAGAGTTAAACCATACTTTTGATTGAGTAGATCTGAACACTCTTTCTGTAGAAAATGCAACTGGACATTTGGAGCGCTAAGAGCGTAGTAGTGGAAAAAAGGATATATCCAAATATAAACTACACAGAAGCATTCTGTGAAACTTCTTTCTGATCTGAGCATTCAGCTAACAGAGTTAAACCATACTTTTGATTGAGCAGTTTTGAAACACTCTGTCTGTAGATAATGCAACTGGACATTCGTAGCGCTAAGTGGGTAATAGTGGAAAAAAGAATATGTTCAAATATAAACTACACAGAAGCATTGTATGAAACTTCTTTCTGTTCCGTGCATTCAACTAACAGAGTTGAACCTTACTTTTGATTGAGAAGTTCTCAAACACTCTTTCTGTAGAAACTGCAATTGGACATTCTGAGCGCTAAGAGGCGTATATTGGGAAAAAGAATGTCTACAAATAAAAACTACACAGAAGAATTGTGTGAAAATTCTTTCTGTTCTGTTTGTTCAACTAAAAGAGTTGAAACTTAGTTTTGATTGAGCCGTTCTGAAACACTCTTTCTGTAGAAAATGCAATGGAGATTCGGAGCGCTAAGAGGGTAATAGTGGAAAAAGGAATGTCTCCAAATATAAACTACACAGAATCATTCTGTGAAACTTCTTTCTGATCTGTGCATTCAGCTAACAGAGTTAAACCATACTTTTGATTGAGCAGATCTGAACACTCTTTCTGTAGAAAATGCAACTGGACATTTGGAGCGCTAAGAGATTAGTAGTGGAAAAAGGAATATATTCAAATATAAACTACACAGAAGCATTCTGTGAAACATCTTTCTGATCTGAGCATTCAGCTAACAGAGTTAAACCATACTTTTGATTGAGCAGTTTTGAAACACTCTGTCTGTAGAAAATGCAACTGGACATTCGTAGCGCTAAGTGGGTAATAGTTGAAAAAATAATATGTTCAAATATAAACTACACAGAAGCATTGTATGAAACAACTTTCTGTTCTGTGCATTCCACTAACAGAGTTGAACCTTAGTTTTGATTGAGCCTTTCTGAAACACTCTTTCTGTAGAAACTGCAATTGGACATTCTGAGCGCTAAGAGGCCTCTATTGGGAAAAATAATATCTTCAAATAAAAACTACACAGAAGCATTGTGTGAAACTTATTTCTGATATGTTCATTAGGCTAACAGAGTTAAACCATACTTTTGATTGCGCAGTTCTGAACACTCTTTCTGTAGAAAATGCAAGTGGACATTCGGAGCGCTAAGAGTGTAATAGTGGAAAAAGGAATATATTCAAATATAAACTACACAGTAGCATTCTGTGAAAATTCTTTCTGTTCTGTGCATTCAACTAACAGATTTGAACCTTACTTTTGATTGAGACGTTCTGAAACACTCTTTCTGTAGAAACTGCAATTGGACATTCTGAGCGCTAGGAGGCCTATATTGGGAAAAAGAATGTCTACAAATAAAAACTACACAGAAGAATTGTGTGAAACTTATTTCTGTTCTGTTTTTTCAACTAAAAGAGTTGAAACTTAGTTTTGATTGAGCCGTTCTGAAACACTCTTTCTGTAGAAAATGCAATGGAGATTCGGAGCGCTAAGAGGGTAATAGTGGAAAAAGGAATGTCTCCAAATATAAACTACACAGAATCATTCTGTGAAACTTCTTTCTGATCTGTGCATTCAGCTAACAGAGTTAAACCATACTTTTGATTGAGCAGATCTGAACACTCTTTCTGTAGAAAATGCAACTGGACATTTGGAGCGCTAAGAGAGTAGTAGTGGAAAAAGGAATATATTCAAATATAAACTACACAGAAGCATTCTGTGAAACATCTTTCTGATCTGAGCATTCAGCTAACAGAGTTAAACCATACTTTTGATTGAGCAGTTTTGAAACACTCTGTAGAAAATGCAACTGGACATTCGTAGCGCTAAGTGGGTAATAGTGGAAAAAAGAATATGTTCAAATATAAACTACACAGAAGCATTGTATGAAACTTTTTCTGTTCTGTGCATTCAACTAACAGAGTTGAACCTTACTTTTGATTGAGCCTTTCTGAAACACTCTTTCTGTAGAAACTGCAATTGGACATTCTGAGCGCTAAGAGGCCTCTATTGGGAAAAATAATATCTTCAAATAAAAACTACACAGAAGCATTGTGTGAAACTTATTTCTGATATGTTCATTAAGCTAACAGAGTTAAACCATACTTTTGATTGCGCAGTTCTGAACACTCTTTCTGTAGAAAATGCAAGTGGACATTCGGAGCGCTAAGAGGGTAATAGTGGAAAAAGGAATATATTCAAATATAAACTACACAGTAGCATTCTGTGAAAATTCTTTCTGTTCTGTGCATTCAACTAACAGAGTTGAACCTTACTTTTGATTGAGCCGTTCTGAAACACTCTTTCTGTAGAAACTGCAATTGGACATGCTAAGCGCTAAGAGGCCTACATTGGGAAAAAGAATATCTTCAAATAAAAACTACACAGATGCATTCTGTGAAACTTATTTCTGATCTGTAAATTCAGTTAGCAGAGATAAAATATATTTTTGATTGAGCAGTTATGAAACACTCTTTTTGTAGAAAATGCAAGTGGAGATTCGGAGCGCTATGAGGGTACTAGTGGAAAAAGGAATGTCTTCAAATATAAACTACACAGAATCATTCAGTGAAACTTCCTTCTGATCTGTGCATTCAGCTAAAAGTGTTAAACCATACTTTTGATTGAGTAGATCTGAACACTCTTTCTGTAGAAAATGCAACTGGACATTTGGAGCGCTAAGAGCGTAGTAGTGGAAAAAGGAATATATTCAAATATAAACTACACAGAAGCATTCTGTGAAACTTCTTTCTGATCTGAGCATTCAGCTAACAGAGTTAAACCATACTTTTGATTGAGCAGTTTTGAAACACTCTGTCTGTAGATAATGCAACTGGACATTCGTAGCGCTAAGTGGGTAATAGTGGAAAAAATAATATGTTCAAATATAAACTACACAGAAGCATTGTATGAAACTTCTTTCTGTTCTGTGCATTCAACTAACAGAGTTGAACCTTACTTTTGATTGAGCCGTTCTCAAACACTCTTTCTGTAGTAACTGCAATTGGACATTCTGAGCGCTAAGAGGACTATATTGGGAAAAAGAATGTCTACAAATAAAAACTACACAGAAGAATTGTGTGAAACTTCTTTCTGTTCTGTTTGTTCAACTAAAAGAGTTGAACCTTAGTTTTGATTGAGCCGTTCTGAAACACTCTTTCTGTAGAAAATGCAAGTGGAGATTCGGAGCGCTAAGAGGGTAATAGTGGAAAAAGGAATGTCTCCAAATATAAACTACACAGAATCATTCTGTGAAACTTCTTTCTGATCTGTGCATTCAGCTAACAGAGTTAAACCATACTTTTGATTGAGCAGATCTGAACACTCTTTCTGTAGAAAATGCAACTGGACATTTGGAGCGCTAAGAGCGTAGTAGTGGAAAAAGGAATATATTCAAATATAAACTACACAGAAGCATTCTGTGAAACTTCTTTCTGATCTGAGCATTCAGCTAACAGAGTTAAACCATACTTTTGATTGAGCAGTTTTGAAACACTCTGTCTGTAGAAAATGCAACTGGACATTCGTAGCGCTAAGTGGGTAATAGTGGAAAAAAGAATATGTTCAAATATAAACTACACAGAAGCATTGTATGAAACTTCTTTCTGTTCTGTGCATTCAACTAACAGAGTTGAACCTTACTTTTGATTGAGCCTTTCTGAAACACTCTTTCTGTAGAAACTGCAATTGGACCTTCTGAGCGCTAAGAGGCCTCTATTGGGAAAAAAAATATCTTCAAATAAAAACTACACAGAAGCATTGTGTGAAACTTATTTCTGATATGTTCATTAGGCTAACAGAGTTAAACCATACTTTTGATTGCGCAGTTCTGAACACCCTTTCTGTAGAAAATGCAAGTGGACATTCGGAGCGCTAAGAGGGTAATAGTGGAAAAAGGAATATATTCAAATATAAACTACACAGTAGCATTCTGTGAAAATTCTTTCTGTTCTGTGCATTCAACTAACAGAGTTGAACCTTACTTTTGATTGAGCCGTTCTGAAACACTCTTTCTGTAGAAACTGCAATTGGACATTCTGAGCGCTAAGAGGCCTATATTGGGAAAAAGAATGTCTACAAATAAAAACTACACAGAAAAATTGTGTGAAACTTCTTTCTGTTCTGTTTGTTCAACTAAAAGATTTGAACCTTAGTTTTGATTGAGCCGTTCTGAAACACTCATTCTGTAGAAAATGCAATGGAGATTCGGAGCGCTAAGAGGGTAATAGTGGAAAAAGGAATGTCTCCAAATATAAACTACACAGAATCATTCTGTGAAACTTCTTTCTGATCTGTGCATTCAGCTAACAGAGTTAAACCATACTTTTGATTGAGCAGATCTGAACACTCTTTCTGTAGAAAATGCAACTGGACATTTGGAGCGCTAAGAGAGTAGTAGTGGAAAAAGGAATATATTCAAATATAAACTACACAGAAGCATTCTGTGAAACATCTTTCTGATCTGAGCATTCAGCTAACAGAGTTAAACCATACTTTTGATTGAGCAGTTTTGAAACACTCTGTCTGTAGAAAATGCAACTGGACATTCGTAGCGCTAAGTGGGTAATAGTGGAAAAAAGAATATGTTCAAATATAAACTACACAGAAGCATTGTATGAAACTTCTTTCTGTTCTGTGCATTCAACTAACAGAGTTGAACCTTACTTTTGATTGAGCCTTTCTGAAACACTCTTTCTGTAGAAACTGCAATTGGACATTCTGAGCGCTAAGAGGCCTCTATTGGGAAAAATAATATCTTCAAATAAAAACTACACAGAAGCATTGTGTGAAACTTATTTCTGATATGTTCATTAGGCTAACAGAGTTAAACCATACTTTTGATTGCGCAGTTCTGAACACTCTTTCTGTAGAAAATGCAAGTGGACATTCGGAGCGCTAAGAGGGTAATAGTGGAAAAAGGAATATATTCAAATATAAACTACACAGTAGCATTCTGTGAAAATTCTTTCTGTTCTGTGCATTCAACTAACAGAGTTGAACCTTACTTTTGATTGAGCCGTTCTGAAACACTCTTTCTGTAGAAACTGCAATTGGACATTCTGAGCGCTAAGAGGCCTATATTGGGAAAAAGAATGTCTACAAATAAAAACTACACAGAAGAATTGTGTGAAACTTCTTTCTGTTCTGTTTGTTCAACTAAAAGAGGTGAACCTTAGTTTTGATTGAGCCGTTCTGAAACACTCTTTCTGTAGAAAATGCAATGGAGTTTCGGAGCGCTAAGAGGGTAATAGTGGAAAAAGGAATGTCTCCAAATATAAACTACACAGAATCATTCTGTGAAACTTCTTTCTGATCTGTGCATTCAGCTAACAGAGTTAAACCATACTTTTGATTGAGCAGATCTGAACACTCTTTCTGTAGAAAATGCAACTGGACATTTGGAGCGCTAAGAGAGTAGTAGTGGAAAAAGGAATATATTCAAATATAAACTACACAGAAGCATTCTGTGAAACATCTTTCTGATCTGAGCATTCAGCTAACAGAGTTAAACCATACTTTTGATTGAGCAGTTTTGAAACACTCTGTCTGTAGAAAATGCAACTGGACTTTCGTAGCGCTAAGTGGGTAATAGTGGAAAAAAGAATATGTTCAAATATAAAGTACACAGAAGCATTGTATGAAACTTCTTTCTGTTCTGTGCATTCAACTAACAGAGTTGAACCTTACTTTTGATTGAGCCTTTCTGAAACACTCTTTCTGTAGAAACTGCAATTGGACATTCTGAGCGCTAAGAGGCCTCTATTGGGAAAAATAATATCTTCATATAAAAACTACACAGAAGCATTGTGTGAAACTTATTTCTGATATGTTCATTAAGCTAATAGAGTTAAACCATACTTTTGATTGCGCAGTTCTGAACACTCTTTCTGTAGAAAATGCAAGTGGACATTCGGAGCGCTAAGAGGGTAATAGTGGAAAAAGGAATGTCTTCAAATATAAACTACACAGAATCATTCGGTGAAACTTCTTTCTGATCTGTGCATTCAGCTAACAGAGTTAAACCATACTTTAGATTGAGCAGATCTGAACACTCTTTCTGTAGAAAATGCAACTGGACATTTGGAGCGCTAAGACCGTAGTAGTGGAAAAAGGAATATATTCAAATATAAACTACACAGAAGCATTCTGTGAAACTTCTTTCTGATCTGAGCATTCAGCTAACAGAGTTAAACCATACTTTTGATTGAGCAGTTTTGAAACACTCTGTCTGTAGAAAATGCAACTGGACATTCGTAGCGCTAAGTGGGTAATAGTGGAAAAAAGAATATGTTCAAATATAAACTACACAGAAGCATTGTATGAAACTACTTTCTGTTCTGTGCATTCAACTAACAGAGTTGAACCTTACTTTTGATTGAGCCGTTCTGAAACACTCTTTCTGTAGAAACTGCAATTGGACATTCTGAGCGCTAGGAGGCCTATATTGGGAAAAAGAATGTCTACAAATAAAAACTACACAGAAAAATTGTGTGAAACTTCTTTCTGTTCTGTTTGTTCAACTAAAAGAGTTGAACCTTAGTTTTGATTGAGCCGTTCTGAAACACTCTTTCTGTAGAAAATGCAAGTGGAGATTCGGAGAGCTAAGAGGGTAATAGTGGAAAAAGGAATGTCTCCAAATATAAACTACACAGAATCATTCTGTGAAACTTCTTTCTGATGTGTACATTCAGCTAACAGAGTTAAACCATACTTTTGATTGAGCAGATCTGAACACTCTTTCTGTAGAAAATGCAACTGGACATTTGGAGCGGTAAGAGGGTAGTAGTGGAAAAAGCAATATATTCAAATATAAACTACACAGAAGCATTCTGTGAAACTTCTTTCTGATCTGAGCATTCAGCTAACAGAGTTAAAACATACTTTTGATTGAGCAGTTTTGAAACACTCTGTCTGTAGAAAATGCAACGGGACATTCGTAGCGCTAAGTGGGTATTAGGGGAAAAAAGAATATGTTCAAATACAAACTACACAGAAGCGTTGTATGAAACTTCTTTCTGTTCTGTGCATTCAACTAACAGAGTTGAACCTTACTTTTGATTGAGCCGTTCTGAAAAACTCTTTCTGTAGTAACTGCAATTGGACATTCTGAGCGCTAAGAGGCCTCTATTGCGAAAAATAATATCTTCAAATAAAAACTACACAGAAGCATTGTGTGAAACTTATTTCTGATATGTTCATTAAGCTAACAGAGTTAAACCATACTTTTGATTGCGCAGTTCTTAACACTCTTTCTGTAGAAAATGCAAGTGGACATTCGGAGCGCTAAGAGGGTAATAGTGGAAAAAGGAATATATTCAAATATAAACTACACAGTAGCATTCTGTGAAAATTCGTTCTGTTCTGTGCATTCAACTAACAGAGTTGAACCTTACTTTTGATTGAGCCGTTCTGAAACACTCTTTCTGTAGAAACTGCAATTGGACATGCTAAGCGCTAAGAGTCCTACATTGGGAAAAAGAATATCTTCAAATAAAAACTACACAGATGCATTCTGTGAAACTTATTTCTGATCTGTAAATTCAGTTAACAGAGATAAAACATATTTTTGATTGAGCAGTTATGAAACACTCTTTTTGTAGAAAATGCAAGTGGAGATTCGGAGCGCTAAGAGGGTAATAGTGGAAAAAGGAATGTCTTCAAATATAAACTACACAGAATCATTCGGTGAAACTTCTTTCTGATCTGTGCATTCAGCTAACAGAATTAAATCATACTTTTGATTGAGCAGATCTGAACACTCTTTCTGTAGAAAATGCAACTGGACATTTGGAGCGCTAAGAGCGTAGTAGTGGAAAAAGGAATATATTCAAATATAAACTACACAGAAGCATTCTGTGAAACTTCTTTCTGATATGAGCATTCAGCTAACAGAGTTAAACAGTACTTTTGATTGAGCAGTTTTGAAACGCTCTGTCTGTAGAAAATGCAACTGGACATTCGTAGCGCTAAGTGGGTAATAGTGGAAAAAAGAATATGTTCAAATATAAACTACACAGAAGCATTGTATGAAACTTCTTTCTGTTCTGTGCATTCAACTAACAGAGTAGAACCTTACTTTTGATTGAGCCGTTCTGAAACACTCTTTCTGTAGAAACTGCAATTGGACATTCTGAGCGATAGGAGGCCTATATTGGGAAAAAGAATGTCTACAAATAAAAACTACACAGAAGAATTTTGTGAAACTTCTTTCTGTTCTGTTTGTTCAACTAAAAGAGTTGAACCTTAGTTTTGATTGAGCCGTTCTGAAACACTCCTTCTGTAGAAAATGCAAGTGGAGATTCGGAGCGCTAAGAGGGTAATAGTGGAAAAAGAATGTCTCCAAATATAAACTACACAGAATCATTCTGTGAAACTTCTTTCTGATCTGTGCATTCAGCTAACAGTGTTAAACCATACTTTTGATTGAGCAGATCTGAACACTCTTTCTGTAGAAAATGCAACTGGACATTTGGAGCGCTAAGAGAGTAGTAGTGGAAAAAGGAATATATTCAAATATAAACTACACAGAAGCATTCTGTGAAACTTCTTTCTGATCTGAGCATTCAGCTAACAGAGTTAAACCATACTTTTGATTGAGCAGATTTGAAACAATCTGTCTGTAGAAAATGCAACGGGACATTCGTAGCGCTAAGTGGGTAATAGTGGAAAAAAAAATATGTTCAAATATAAACTACACAGAAGCATTGTATGAAACTTTTTTCTGTTCTGTGCATTCAAATAACAGAGTTGAACCTTACTTTTGATTGAGCCGTTCTGAAACACTCTTTCTGTAGATACTGCAATTGGACATTCTGAGCGCTAAGAGGCCTCTATTGCGAAAAATAATATCTTCAAATAAAAACTACACAGAAGATTGTGTGAAACTTATTTCTGATATGTTCATTAAGCTAACAGAGTTAAACCATACTTTTGATTGCGCAGTTCTGAACACTCTTTCTGTAGAAAATGCAAGTGGACATTCGGAGCGCTAAGAGGGTAATAGTGGAAAAAGGAATATATTTAAATATAAACTACACAGTAGCATTCTGTGAAAATTCTTTCTGTTCTGTGCATTCAAATAACAGAGTTGGACCTTACTTTTGATTGAGCCGTTCTGAAACACTCTTTCTGTAGAAACTGCAATTGGACATGCTAAGCGCTAAGAGGCCTACATTGGGAAAAAGAATATCTTCAAATGAAAACTACACAGATGCATTCTGTGAAACTTATTTCTGATCTGTAAATTCAGTTAACAGAGATAAAACATATTTTTGATTGAGCAGTTATGAAACACTCTTTTTGTAGAAAATGCAAGTGGAGATTCGGAGCGCTAAGTGGGTAATAGTGGAAAAAGTAATGTCTTCAAATATAAACTACACAGAATCATTCGGTGAAACTTCTTTCTGATCTGTGCATTCAGCTAACAGAGTTAAACCATACTTTTGATTGAGCAGATCTGAACACTCTTTCTGTAGAAAATGCAACTGGACATTTGGAGCGCTAAGAGCGTAGTAGTGGAAAAAGGAATATATTCAAATATAAACTACACAGAAGCATTCTGTGAAACTTCTTTCTGATCTGAGCATTCAGCTAACAGAGTTAAAGCATACTTTTGATTGAGCAGTTTTGAAACACTCTGTCTGTAGAAAATGCAACTGGACATTCGTAGCGCTAAGTGGGTAATAGTGGAAAAAAGAATATGTTCAAATAGAAACTACACAGAAGCATTGTATGAAACTTCTTTCTGTTCTGTGCATTCAACTAACAGAGTTGAACCTTACTTTTGATTGAGCCTTTCTGAAACACTCTTTCTGTAGAAACTGCAATTGGACATTCTGAGCGCTAAGAGGCTTCTATTGGGAAAAATAATATCTTCAAATAAAAACTACACAGAACCATTGTTTGAAACTTATTTCTGATATGTTCATTAAGCTAACAGAGTTAAACCATACTTTTGATTGCGCAGTTCTGAACACTCTTTCTGTAGAAAATGCAAGTGGACATTCGGAGCGCTAAGAGGGTAATAGTGGAAAAAGGAATATATTCAAATATAAACTACTCAGTAGCATTCTGTGAAAATTCTTTCTGTTCTGTGCATTCAACTAACAGAGTTGAACCTTACTTTTGATTGAGCCGTTCTGAAACACTCTTTCTGTAGAAACTGCAATTGGACATGCTAAGCGCTAAGAGGCCTACATTGGGAAAAAGAATATCTTCAAATAAAAACTACACAGATGCATTCTGTGAAACTTATTTCTGGTCTGTAAATTCAGTTAACAGAGATAAAACATATTTTTGATTGAGCAGTTTTGTAACACTCTTTTTGTAGAAAATGCAAGTGGACATTCGTAGCGCTAAATGGGTAATAGTGGAAAAAAGAATATGTTGAAATATAAACTACACAGAAGCATTGTATGAAACTTCTTTCTGATCTGTGCATTCAGCTAACAGAGTTGAACCTTACTTTGGATTGAGCCTTTCTGAAACACTCTTTCTGTAGAAAATGCAACTGGACATTTGGAGCGCTAAGAGCGTAGTAGTGGAAAAAGGAATATATTCAAATATAAACTACACAGAAGCATTCTGTGAAACTTCTTTCTGATCTGAGCATTCAGCTAACAGAGTTAAACCATACTTTTGATTGAGCAGTTTTGAAACACTCTGTCTGTAGAAAATGCAACTGGACATTCGTAGCGCTAAGTGGGTAATAGTGGAAAAAAGAATATTTTCAAATATAAACTACACAGAAGCATTGTATGAAACTTCTTTCTGTTCTGTGCATTCAACTAACAGAGCTGAACCTTACTTTTGATTGAGCCGTTCTGAAACACTCTTTCTGTAGAAACTGCCATTGGACATTCTGAGCGCTAAGAGGCCTATATTGGGAAAAAGAATGTCTACAAATAAAAACTACACAGAAGAATTGTGTGAAACTTCTTTCTGTTCTGTTTGTTCAACTAAAAGAGTTGAACCTTAGTTTTGATTGAGCCGTTCTGAAACACTCTTTCTGTAGAAAATGCAAGTGGAGATTCGGAGCGCTAAGAGGGTAATAGTGGAAAAAGGAATGTTTCCAAATATAAACTACACAGAATCATTCTGTGAAACTTATTTCTGATCTGTGCATTCAGCTAACAGAGTTAAACCATACTTTTGATTGAGCAGATCTGAACACTCTTTCTGTAGAAAATGCAACTGGACATTTGGAGCGCTAAGAGAGTAGTAGTGGAAAAAGGAATATATTCAAATATAAACTACACAGAAGCATTCTGTGAAACATCTTTCTGATCTGAGCATTCAGCTAACAGAGTTAAACCATACTTTTGATTGAGCAGTTTTGAAACACTCTGTCTGTAGAAAATGCAACTGGACATTCGTAGCGCTAAGTGGGTAATAGTGGAAAAAAGAATATGTTCAAATATAAACTACACAGAAGCATTGTATGAAACTTCTTTCTGTTCTGTGCATTCAACTAACAGAGTTGAACCTTACTTTTGATTGAGCCTTTCTGAAACACTCTTTCTGTAGGAACTGCAATTGGACATTCTGAGCGCTAAGAGGCCTCTATTGGGAAAAATAATATCTTCAAATAAAAACTACACAGAAGCATTGTGTGAAACTTATTTCTGATATGTTCATTAAGCTAACAGAGTTAAACCATACTTTTGATTGCGCAGTTCTGAACACTCTTTCTGTAGAAAATGCAAGTGGACATTCGGAGCGGTAAGAGGGTAATAGTGGAAAAAGTAATATATTCAAATATAAACTACACAGTAGCATTCTGTGAAAATTCTTTCTGTTCTGTGCATTCAACTAACAGAGTTGAACCTTACTTTTGATTGAGCCGTTCTGAAACACTCTTTCTGTAGAAACTGCAATTGGACATGCTAAGCGCTAAGAGGCCTACATTGGGAAAAAGAATATCTTCAAATAAAAACTACACAGATGCATTCTGTGAAACTTATTTCTGATGTGTAAATTCAGTTAGCAGAGATAAAACATATTTTTGATTGAGCAGTTATGAAACACTCTTTTTGTAGAAAATGCAAGTGGAGATTCGGAGTGCTAAGAGGGTACTAGTGGAAAAAGGAATGTCTTCAAATATAAACTACACAGAATCATTCGGTGAAACTTCCTTCTGATCTGTGCATTCAGCTAACAGAGTTAAACCATACTTTTGATTGAGTAGATCTGAACACTCTTTCTGTAGAAAATGCAACTGGACATTTGGAGCGCTAAGAGCGTAGTAGTGGAAAAAAGGATATATCCAAATATAAACTACACAGAAGCATTCTGTGAAACTTCTTTCTGATCTGAGCATTCAGCTAACAGAGTTAAACCATACTTTTGATTGAGCAGTTTTGAAACACTCTGTCTGTAGATAATGCAACTGGACATTCGTAGCGCTAAGTGGGTAATAGTGGAAAAAAGAATATGTTCAAATATAAACTACACAGAAGCATTGTATGAAACTTCTTTCTGTTCCGTGCATTCAACTAACAGAGTTGAACCTTACTTTTGATTGAGCCGTTCTCAAACACTCTTTCTGTAGAAACTGCAATTGGACATTCTGAGCGCTAAGAGGCGTATATTGGGAAAAAGAATGTCTACAAATAAAAACTACACAGAAGAATTGTGTGAAAATTCTTTCTGTTCTGTTTGTTCAACTAAAAGAGTTGAAACTTAGTTTTGATTGAGCCGTTCTGAAACACTCTTTCTGTAGAAAATGCAATGGAGATTCGGAGCGCTAAGAGGGTAATAGTGGAAAAAGGAATGTCTCCAAATATAAACTACACAGAATCATTCTGTGAAACTTCTTTCTGATCTGTGCATTCAGCTAACAGATTTAAACCATACTTTTGATTGAGCAGATCTGAACACTCTTTCTGTAGAAAATGCAACTGGACATTTGGAGCGCTAAGAGATTAGTAGTGGAAAAAGGAATATATTCAAATATAAACTACACAGAAGCATTCTGTGAAACATCTTTCTGATCTGAGCATTCAGCTAACAGAGTTAAACCATACTTTTGATTGAGCAGTTTTGAAACACTCTGTCTGTAGAAAATGCAACTGGACATTCGTAGCGCTAAGTGGGTAATAGTTGAAAAAATAATATGTTCAAATATAAACTACACAGAAGCATTGTATGAAACAACTTTCTGTTCTGTGCATTCCACTAACAGAGTTGAACCTTAGTTTTGATTGAGCCTTTCTGAAACACTCTTTCTGTAGAAACTGCAATTGGACATTCTGAGCGCTAAGAGGCCTCTATTGGGAAAAATAATATCTTCAAATAAAAACTACACAGAAGCATTGTGTGAAACTTATTTCTGATATGTTCATTAGGCTAACAGAGTTAAACCATACTTTTGATTGCGCAGTTCTGAACACTCTTTCTGTAGAAAATGCAAGTGGACATTCGGAGCGCTAAGAGTGTAATAGTGGAAAAAGGAATATATTCAAATATAAACTACACAGTAGCATTCTGTGAAAATTCTTTCTGTTCTGTGCATTCAACTAACAGATTTGAACCTTACTTTTGATTGAGACGTTCTGAAACACTCTTTCTGTAGAAACTGCAATTGGACATTCTGAGCGCTAGGAGGCCTATATTGGGAAAAAGAATGTCTACAAATAAAAACTACACAGAAGAATTGTGTGAAACTTATTTCTGTTCTGTTTTTTCAACTAAAAGAGTTGAAACTTAGTTTTGATTGAGCCGTTCTGAAACACTCTTTCTGTAGAAAATGCAATGGAGATTCGGAGCGCTAAGAGGGTAATAGTGGAAAAAGGAATGTCTCCAAATATAAACTACACAGAATCATTCTGTGAAACTTCTTTCTGATCTGTGCATTCAGCTAACAGAGTTAAACCATACTTTTGATTGAGCAGATCTGAACACTCTTTCTGTAGAAAATGCAACTGGACATTTGGAGCGCTAAGAGAGTAGTAGTGGAAAAAGGAATATATTCAAATATAAACTACACAGAAGCATTCTGTGAAACATCTTTCTGATCTGAGCATTCAGCTAACAGAGTTAAACCATACTTTTGATTGAGCAGTTTTGAAACACTCTGTAGAAAATGCAACTGGACATTCGTAGCGCTAAGTGGGTAATAGTGGAAAAAAGAATATGTTCAAATATAAACTACACAGAAGCATTGTATGAAACTTTTTCTGTTCTGTGCATTCAACTAACAGAGTTGAACCTTACTTTTGATTGAGCCTTTCTGAAACACTCTTTCTGTAGAAACTGCAATTGGACATTCTGAGCGCTAAGAGGCCTCTATTGGGAAAAATAATATCTTCAAATAAAAACTACACAGAAGCATTGTGTGAAACTTATTTCTGATATGTTCATTAAGCTAACAGAGTTAAACCATACTTTTGATTGCGCAGTTCTGAACACTCTTTCTGTAGAAAATGCAAGTGGACATTCGGAGCGCTAAGAGGGTAATAGTGGAAAAAGGAATATATTCAAATATAAACTACACAGTAGCATTCTGTGAAAATTCTTTCTGTTCTGTGCATTCAACTAACAGAGTTGAACCTTACTTTTGATTGAGCCGTTCTGAAACACTCTTTCTGTAGAAACTGCAATTGGACATGCTAAGCGCTAAGAGGCCTACATTGGGAAAAAGAATATCTTCAAATAAAAACTACACAGATGCATTCTGTGAAACTTATTTCTGATCTGTAAATTCAGTTAGCAGAGATAAAATATATTTTTGATTGAGCAGTTATGAAACACTCTTTTTGTAGAAAATGCAAGTGGAGATTCGGAGCGCTATGAGGGTACTAGTGGAAAAAGGAATGTCTTCAAATATAAACTACACAGAATCATTCAGTGAAACTTCCTTCTGATCTGTGCATTCAGCTAAAAGTGTTAAACCATACTTTTGATTGAGTAGATCTGAACACTCTTTCTGTAGAAAATGCAACTGGACATTTGGAGCGCTAAGAGCGTAGTAGTGGAAAAAGGAATATATTCAAATATAAACTACACAGAAGCATTCTGTGAAACTTCTTTCTGATCTGAGCATTCAGCTAACAGAGTTAAACCATACTTTTGATTGAGCAGTTTTGAAACACTCTGTCTGTAGATAATGCAACTGGACATTCGTAGCGCTAAGTGGGTAATAGTGGAAAAAATAATATGTTCAAATATAAACTACACAGAAGCATTGTATGAAACTTCTTTCTGTTCTGTGCATTCAACTAACAGAGTTGAACCTTACTTTTGATTGAGCCGTTCTCAAACACTCTTTCTGTAGTAACTGCAATTGGACATTCTGAGCGCTAAGAGGCCTATATTGGGAAAAAGAATGTCTACAAATAAAAACTACACAGAAGAATTGTGTGAAACTTCTTTCTGTTCTGTTTGTTCAACTAAAAGAGTTGAACCTTAGTTTTGATTGAGCCGTTCTGAAACACTCTTTCTGTAGAAAATGCAAGTGGAGATTCGGAGCGCTAAGAGGGTAATAGTGGAAAAAGGAATGTCTCCAAATATAAACTACACAGAATCATTCTGTGAAACTTCTTTCTGATCTGTGCATTCAGCTAACAGAGTTAAACCATACTTTTGATTGAGCAGATCTGAACACTCTTTCTGTAGAAAATGCAACTGGACATTTGGAGCGCTAAGAGCGTAGTAGTGGAAAAAGGAATATATTCAAATATAAACTACACAGAAGCATTCTGTGAAACTTCTTTCTGATCTGAGCATTCAGCTAACAGAGTTAAACCATACTTTTGATTGAGCAGTTTTGAAACACTCTGTCTGTAGAAAATGCAACTGGACATTCGTAGCGCTAAGTGGGTAATAGTGGAAAAAAGAATATGTTCAAATATAAACTACACAGAAGCATTGTATGAAACTTCTTTCTGTTCTGTGCATTCAACTAACAGAGTTGAACCTTACTTTTGATTGAGCCTTTCTGAAACACTCTTTCTGTAGAAACTGCAATTGGACCTTCTGAGCGCTAAGAGGCCTCTATTGGGAAAAAAAATATCTTCAAATAAAAACTACACAGAAGCATTGTGTGAAACTTATTTCTGATATGTTCATTAGGCTAACAGAGTTAAACCATACTTTTGATTGCGCAGTTCTGAACACTCTTTCTGTAGAAAATGCAAGTGGACATTCGGAGCGCAAAGAGGGTAATAGTGGAAAAAGGAATATATTCAAATATAAACTACACAGTAGCATTCTGTGAAAATTCTTTCTGTTCTGTGCATTCAACTAACAGAGTTGAACCTTACTTTTGATTGAGCCGTTCTGAAACACTCTTTCTGTAGAAAGTGCAATTGGACATTCTGAGCGCTAAGAGGCCTATATTGGGAAAAAGAATGTCTACAAATAAAAACTACACAGAAAAATTGTGTGAAACTTCTTTCTGTTCTGTTTGTTCAACTAAAAGATTTGAACCTTAGTTTTGATTGAGCCGTTCTGAAACACTCATTCTGTAGAAAATGCAATGGAGATTCGGAGCGCTAAGAGGGTAATAGTGGAAAAAGGAATGTCTCCAAATATAAACTACACAGAATCATTCTGTGAAACTTCTTTCTGATCTGTGCATTCAGCTAACAGAGTTAAACCATACTTTTGATTGAGCAGATCTGAACACTCTTTCTGTAGAAAATGCAACTGGACATTTGGAGCGCTAAGAGAGTAGTAGTGGAAAAAGGAATATATTCAAATATAAACTACACAGAAGCATTCTGTGAAACATCTTTCTGATCTGAGCATTCAGCTAACAGAGTTAAACCATACTTTTGATTGAGCAGTTTTGAAACACTCTGTCTGTAGAAAATGCAACTGGACATTCGTAGCGCTAAGTGGGTAATAGTGGAAAAAAGAATATGTTCAAATATAAACTACACAGAAGCATTGTATGAAACTTCTTTCTGTTCTGTGCATTCAACTAACAGAGTTGAACCTTACTTTTGATTGAGCCTTTCTGAAACACTCTTTCTGTAGAAACTGCAATTGGACATTCTGAGCGCTAAGAGGCCTCTATTGGGAAAAATAATATCTTCAAATAAAAACTACACAGAAGCATTGTGTGAAACTTATTTCTGATATGTTCATTAGGCTAACAGAGTTAAACCATACTTTTGATTGCGCAGTTCTGAACACTCTTTCTGTAGAAAATGCAAGTGGACATTCGGAGCGCTAAGAGGGTAATAGTGGAAAAAGGAATATATTCAAATATAAACTACACAGTAGCATTCTGTGAAAATTCTTTCTGTTCTGTGCATTCAACTAACAGAGTTGAACCTTACTTTTGATTGAGCCGTTCTGAAACACTCTTTCTGTAGAAACTGCAATTGGACATTCTGAGCGCTAAGAGGCCTATATTGGGAAAAAGAATGTCTACAAATAAAAACTACACAGAAGAATTGTGTGAAACTTCTTTCTGTTCTGTTTGTTCAACTAAAAGAGGTGAACCTTAGTTTTGATTGAGCCGTTCTGAAACACTCTTTCTGTAGAAAATGCAATGGAGATTCGGAGCGCTAAGAGGGTAATAGTGGAAAAAGGAATGTCTCCAAATATAAACTACACAGAATCATTCTGTGAAAATTCTTTCTGATCTGTGCATTCAGCTAACAGAGTTAAACCATACTTTTGATTGAGCAGATCTGAACACTCTTTCTGTAGAAAATGCAACTGGACATTTGGAGCGCTAAGAGAGTAGTAGTGGAAAAAGGAATATATTCAAATATAAACTACACAGAAGCATTCTGTGAAACATCTTTCTGATCTGAGCATTCAGCTAACAGAGTTAAACCATACTTTTGATTGAGCAGTTTTGAAACACTCTGTCTGTAGAAAATGCAACTGGACTTTCGTAGCGCTAAGTGGGTAATAGTGGAAAAAAGAATATGTTCAAATATAAAGTACACAGAAGCATTGTATGAAACTTCTTTCTGTTCTGTGCATTCAACTAACAGAGTTGAACCTTACTTTTGATTGAGCCTTTCTGAAACACTCTTTCTGTAGAAACTGCAATTGGACATTCTGAGCGCTAAGAGGCCTCTATTGGGAAAAATAATATCTTCATATAAAAACTACACAGAAGCATTGTGTGAAACTTATTTCTGATATGTTCATTAAGCTAATAGAGTTAAACCATACTTTTGATTGCGCAGTTCTGAACACTCTTTCTGTAGAAAATGCAAGTGGACATTCGGAGCGCTAAGAGGGTAATAGTGGAAAAAGGAATGTCTTCAAATATAAACTACACAGAATCATTCGGTGAAACTTCTTTCTGATCTGTGCATTCAGCTAACAGAGTTAAACCATACTTTAGATTGAGCAGATCTGAACACTCTTTCTGTAGAAAATGCAACTGGACATTTGGAGCGCTAAGACCGTAGTAGTGGAAAAAGGAATATATTCAAATATAAACTACACAGAAGCATTCTGTGAAACTTCTTTCTGATCTGAGCATTCAGCTAACAGAGTTAAACCATACTTTTGATTGAGCAGTTTTGAAACACTCTGTCTGTAGAAAATGCAACTGGACATTCGTAGCGCTAAGTGGGTAATAGTGGAAAAAAGAATATGTTCAAATATAAACTACACAGAAGCATTGTATGAAACTACTTTCTGTTCTGTGCATTCAACTAACAGAGTTGAACCTTACTTTTGATTGAGCCGTTCTGAAACACTCTTTCTGTAGAAACTGCAATTGGACATTCTGAGCGCTAGGAGGCCTATATTGGGAAAAAGAATGTCTACAAATAAAAACTACACAGAAAAATTGTGTGAAACTTCTTTCTGTTCTGTTTGTTCAACTAAAAGAGTTGAACCTTAGTTTTGATTGAGCCGTTCTGAAACACTCTTTCTGTAGAAAATGCAAGTGGAGATTCGGAGAGCTAAGAGGGTAATAGTGGAAAAAGGAATGTCTCCAAATATAAACTACACAGAATCATTCTGTGAAACTTCTTTCTGATGTGTACATTCAGCTAACAGAGTTAAACCATACTTTTGATTGAGCAGATCTGAACACTCTTTCTGTAGAAAATGCAACTGGACATTTGGAGCGGTAAGAGGGTAGTAGTGGAAGAAGCAATATATTCAAATATAAACTACACAGAAGCATTCTGTGAAACTTCTTTCTGATCTGAGCATTCAGCTAACAGAGTTAAAACATACTTTTGATTGAGCAGTTTTGAAACACTCTGTCTGTAGAAAATGCAACGGGACATTCGTAGCGCTAAGTGGGTATTAGGGGAAAAAAGAATATGTTCAAATACAAACTACACAGAAGCGTTGTATGAAACTTCTTTCTGTTCTGTGCATTCAACTAACAGAGTTGAACCTTACTTTTGATTGAGCCGTTCTGAAACACTCTTTCTGTAGTAACTGCAATTGGACATTCTGAGCGCTAAGAGGCCTCTATTGCGAAAAATAATATCTTCAAATAAAAACTACACAGAAGCATTGTGTGAAACTTATTTCTGATATGTTCATTAAGCTAACAGAGTTAAACCATACTTTTGATTGCGCAGTTCTTAACACTCTTTCTGTAGAAAATGCAAGTGGACATTCGGAGCGCTAAGAGGGTAATAGTGGAAAAAGGAATATATTCAAATATAAACTACACAGTAGCATTCTTTGAAAATTCTTTCTGTTCTGTGCATTCAACTAACAGAGTTGAACCTTACTTTTGATTGAGCCGTTCTGAAACACTCTTTCTGTAGAAACTGCAATTGGACATGCTAAGCGCTAAGAGTCCTACATTGGGAAAAAGAATATCTTCAAATAAAAACTACACAGATGCATTCTGTGAAACTTATTTCTGATCTGTAAATTCAGTTAACAGAGATAAAACATATTTTTGATTGAGCCGTTCTGAAACACTCTTTCTGTAGAAAGTGCAATTGGACATTCTGAGCGCTAAGAGGCCTATATTGGGAAAAAGAATGTCTACAAATAAAAACTACACAGAAAAATTGTGTGAAACTTCTTTCTGTTCTGTTTGTTCAACTAAAAGATTTGAACCTTAGTTTTGATTGAGCCGTTCTGAAACACTCATTCTGTAGAAAATGCAATGGAGATTCGGAGCGCTAAGAGGGTAATAGTGGAAAAAGGAATGTCTCCAAATATAAACTACACAGAATCATTCTGTGAAACTTCTTTCTGATCTGTGCATTCAGCTAACAGAGTTAAACCATACTTTTGATTGAGCAGATCTGAACACTCTTTCTGTAGAAAATGCAACTGGACATTTGGAGCGCTAAGAGAGTAGTAGTGGAAAAAGGAATATATTCAAATATAAACTACACAGAAGCATTCTGTGAAACATCTTTCTGATCTGAGCATTCAGCTAACAGAGTTAAACCATACTTTTGATTGAGCAGTTTTGAAACACTCTGTCTGTAGAAAATGCAACTGGACATTCGTAGCGCTAAGTGGGTAATAGTGGAAAAAAGAATATGTTCAAATATAAACTACACAGAAGCATTGTATGAAACTTCTTTCTGTTCTGTGCATTCAACTAACAGAGTTGAACCTTACTTTTGATTGAGCCTTTCTGAAACACTCTTTCTGTAGAAACTGCAATTGGACATTCTGAGCGCTAAGAGGCCTCTATTGGGAAAAATAATATCTTCAAATAAAAACTACACAGAAGCATTGTGTGAAACTTATTTCTGATATGTTCATTAGGCTAACAGAGTTAAACCATACTTTTGATTGCGCAGTTCTGAACACTCTTTCTGTAGAAAATGCAAGTGGACATTCGGAGCGCTAAGAGGGTAATAGTGGAAAAAGGAATATATTCAAATATAAACTACACAGTAGCATTCTGTGAAAATTCTTTCTGTTCTGTGCATTCAACTAACAGAGTTGAACCTTACTTTTGATTGAGCCGTTCTGAAACACTCTTTCTGTAGAAACTGCAATTGGACATTCTGAGCGCTAAGAGGCCTATATTGGGAAAAAGAATGTCTACAAATAAAAACTACACAGAAGAATTGTGTGAAACTTCTTTCTGTTCTGTTTGTTCAACTAAAAGAGGTGAACCTTAGTTTTGATTGAGCCGTTCTGAAACACTCTTTCTGTAGAAAATGCAATGGAGATTCGGAGCGCTAAGAGGGTAATAGTGGAAAAAGGAATGTCTCCAAATATAAACTACACAGAATCATTCTGTGAAAATTCTTTCTGATCTGTGCATTCAGCTAACAGAGTTAAACCATACTTTTGATTGAGCAGATCTGAACACTCTTTCTGTAGAAAATGCAACTGGACATTTGGAGCGCTAAGAGAGTAGTAGTGGAAAAAGGAATATATTCAAATATAAACTACACAGAAGCATTCTGTGAAACATCTTTCTGATCTGAGCATTCAGCTAACAGAGTTAAACCATACTTTTGATTGAGCAGTTTTGAAACACTCTGTCTGTAGAAAATGCAACTGGACTTTCGTAGCGCTAAGTGGGTAATAGTGGAAAAAAGAATATGTTCAAATATAAAGTACACAGAAGCATTGTATGAAACTTCTTTCTGTTCTGTGCATTCAACTAACAGAGTTGAACCTTACTTTTGATTGAGCCTTTCTGAAACACTCTTTCTGTAGAAACTGCAATTGGACATTCTGAGCGCTAAGAGGCCTCTATTGGGAAAAATAATATCTTCATATAAAAACTACACAGAAGCATTGTGTGAAACTTATTTCTGATATGTTCATTAAGCTAATAGAGTTAAACCATACTTTTGATTGCGCAGTTCTGAACACTCTTTCTGTAGAAAATGCAAGTGGACATTCGGAGCGCTAAGAGGGTAATAGTGGAAAAAGGAATGTCTTCAAATATAAACTACACAGAATCATTCGGTGAAACTTCTTTCTGATCTGTGCATTCAGCTAACAGAGTTAAACCATACTTTAGATTGAGCAGATCTGAACACTCTTTCTGTAGAAAATGCAACTGGACATTTGGAGCGCTAAGACCGTAGTAGTGGAAAAAGGAATATATTCAAATATAAACTACACAGAAGCATTCTGTGAAACTTCTTTCTGATCTGAGCATTCAGCTAACAGAGTTAAACCATACTTTTGATTGAGCAGTTTTGAAACACTCTGTCTGTAGAAAATGCAACTGGACATTCGTAGCGCTAAGTGGGTAATAGTGGAAAAAAGAATATGTTCAAATATAAACTACACAGAAGCATTGTATGAAACTACTTTCTGTTCTGTGCATTCAACTAACAGAGTTGAACCTTACTTTTGATTGAGCCGTTCTGAAACACTCTTTCTGTAGAAACTGCAATTGGACATTCTGAGCGCTAGGAGGCCTATATTGGGAAAAAGAATGTCTACAAATAAAAACTACACAGAAAAATTGTGTGAAACTTCTTTCTGTTCTGTTTGTTCAACTAAAAGAGTTGAACCTTAGTTTTGATTGAGCCGTTCTGAAACACTCTTTCTGTAGAAAATGCAAGTGGAGATTCGGAGAGCTAAGAGGGTAATAGTGGAAAAAGGAATGTCTCCAAATATAAACTACACAGAATCATTCTGTGAAACTTCTTTCTGATGTGTACATTCAGCTAACAGAGTTAAACCATACTTTTGATTGAGCAGATCTGAACACTCTTTCTGTAGAAAATGCAACTGGACATTTGGAGCGGTAAGAGGGTAGTAGTGGAAGAAGCAATATATTCAAATATAAACTACACAGAAGCATTCTGTGAAACTTCTTTCTGATCTGAGCATTCAGCTAACAGAGTTAAAACATACTTTTGATTGAGCAGTTTTGAAACACTCTGTCTGTAGAAAATGCAACGGGACATTCGTAGCGCTAAGTGGGTATTAGGGGAAAAAAGAATATGTTCAAATACAAACTACACAGAAGCGTTGTATGAAACTTCTTTCTGTTCTGTGCATTCAACTAACAGAGTTGAACCTTACTTTTGATTGAGCCGTTCTGAAACACTCTTTCTGTAGTAACTGCAATTGGACATTCTGAGCGCTAAGAGGCCTCTATTGCGAAAAATAATATCTTCAAATAAAAACTACACAGAAGCATTGTGTGAAACTTATTTCTGATATGTTCATTAAGCTAACAGAGTTAAACCATACTTTTGATTGCGCAGTTCTTAACACTCTTTCTGTAGAAAATGCAAGTGGACATTCGGAGCGCTAAGAGGGTAATAGTGGAAAAAGGAATATATTCAAATATAAACTACACAGTAGCATTCTTTGAAAATTCTTTCTGTTCTGTGCATTCAACTAACAGAGTTGAACCTTACTTTTGATTGAGCCGTTCTGAAACACTCTTTCTGTAGAAACTGCAATTGGACATGCTAAGCGCTAAGAGTCCTACATTGGGAAAAAGAATATCTTCAAATAAAAACTACACAGATGCATTCTGTGAAACTTATTTCTGATCTGTAAATTCAGTTAACAGAGATAAAACATATTTTTGATTGAGCAGTTATGAAACACTCTTTTTGTAGAAAATGCAAGTGGAGATTCGGAGCGCTAAGAGGGTAATAGTGGAAAAAGGAATGTCTTCAAATATAAACTACACAGAATCATTCGGTGAAACTTCTTTCTGATCTGTGCATTCAGCTAACAGAATTAAATCATACTTTTGATTGAGCAGATCTGAACACTCTTTCTGTAGAAAATGCAACTGGACATTTGGAGCGCTAAGAGCGTAGTAGTGGAAAAAGGAATATATTCAAATATAAACTACACAGAAGCATTCTGTGAAACTTCTTTCTGATATGAGCATTCAGCTAACAGAGTTAAACAGTACTATTGATTGAGCAGTTTTGAAACGCTCTGTCTGTAGAAAATGCAACTGGACATTCGTAGCGCTAAGTGGGTAATAGTGGAAAAAAGAATATGTTCAAATATAAACTACACAGAAGCATTGTATGAAACTTCTTTCTGTTCTGTGCATTCAACTAACAGAGTAGAACCTTACTTTTGATTGAGCCGTTCTGAAACACTCTTTCTGTAGAAACTGCAATTGGACATTCTGAGCGATAGGAGGCCTATATTGGGAAAAAGAATGTCTACAAATAAAAACTACACAGAAGAATTTTGTGAAACTTCTTTCTGTTCTGTTTGTTCAACTAAAAGAGTTGAACCTTAGTTTTGATTGAGCCGTTCTGAAACACTCCTTCTGTAGAAAATGCAAGTGGAGATTCGGAGCGCTAAGAGGGTAATAGTGGAAAAAGAATGTCTCCAAATATAAACTACACAGAATCATTCTGTGAAACTTCTTTCTGATCTGTGCATTCAGCTAACAGTGTTAAACCATACTTTTGATTGAGCAGATCTGAACACTCTTTCTGTAGAAAATGCAACTGGACATTTGGAGCGCTAAGAGAGTAGTAGTGGAAAAAGGAATATATTCAAATATAAACTACACAGAAGCATTCTGTGAAACTTCTTTCTGATCTGAGCATTCAGCTAACAGAGTTAAACCATACTTTTGATTGAGCAGATTTGAAACAATCTGTCTGTAGAAAATGCAACGGGACATTCGTAGCGCTAAGTGGGTAATAGTGGAAAAAATAATATGTTCAAATATAAACTACACAGAAGCATTGTATGAAACTTTTTTCTGTTCTGTGCATTCAAATAACAGAGTTGAACCTTACTTTTGATTGAGCCGTTCTGAAACACTCTTTCTGTAGATACTGCAATTGGACATTCTGAGCGCTAAGAGGCCTCTATTGCGAAAAATAATATCTTCAAATAAAAACTACACAGAAGATTGTGTGAAACTTATTTCTGATATGTTCATTAAGCTAACAGAGTTAAACCATACTTTTGATTGCGCAGTTCTGAACACTCTTTCTGTAGAAAATGCAAGTGGACATTCGGAGCGCTAAGAGGGTAATAGTGGAAAAAGGAATATATTTAAATATAAACTACACAGTAGCATTCTGTGAAAATTCTTTCTGTTCTGTGCATTCAAATAACAGAGTTGGACCTTACTTTTGATTGAGCCGTTCTGAAACACTCTTTCTGTAGAAACTGCAATTGGACATGCTAAGCGCTAAGAGGCCTACATTGGGAAAAAGAATATCTTCAAATGAAAACTACACAGATGCATTCTGTGAAACTTATTTCTGATCTGTAAATTCAGTTAACAGGATAAAACATATTTTTGATTGAGCAGTTATGAAACACTCTTTTTGTAGAAAATGCAAGTGGAGATTCGGAGCGCTAAGTGGGTAATAGTGGAAAAAATAATGTCTTCAAATATAAACTACACAGAATCATTCGGTGAAACTTCTTTCTGATCTGTGCATTCAGCTAACAGAGTTAAACCATACTTTTGATTGAGCAGATCTGAACACTCTTTCTGTAGAAAATGCAACTGGACATTTGGAGCGCTAAGAGCGTAGTAGTGGAAAAAGGAATATATTCAAATATAAACTACACAGAAGCATTCTGTGAAACTTCATTCTGATCTGAGCATTCAGCTAACAGAGTTAAACCATACTTTTGATTGAGCAGTTTTGAAACACTCTGTCTGTAGAAAATGCAACTGGACATTCGTAGCGCTAAGTGGGTAATAGTGGAAAAAAGAATATGTTCAAATATAAACTACACAGAAGCATTGTATGAAACTTCTTTCTGTTCTGTGCATTCAACTAACAGAGTTGAACCTTACTTTTGATTGAGCCGTTCTGAAACACTCTTTCTGTAGAAACTGCAATTGGACATTCTGAGCGCTAGGAGGCCTATATTGGGAAAAAGAATGTCTACAAATAAAAACTACACAGAAGAATTGTGTGAAACTTCTTTCTGTTCTGTTTGTTCAACTAAAAGAGTTGAACCTTAGTTTTGATTGAGCCGTTCTGAAACACTCTTTCTGTAGAAAATGCAAGAGGAGATTCGGAGAGCTAAGAGGGTAATAGTGGAAAAAGGAATGTCTCCAAATATAAACTACACAGAATAATTCTGTGAAACTTCTTTCTGATCTGTGCATTGAGCTAACAGAGTTAAACCATACTTTTGATTGAGCAGATCTGAACACTCTTTCCGTAGAAAATGCAACTGGACATTTGGAGCGCTAAGAGAGTAGTAGTGGAAAAAGGAATATATTCAAATATAAACTACACAGAAGCATTCTGTGAAACTTCTTTCTGATCTGAGCATTCAGCTAACAGAGTTAAACCATACTTTTGATTGAGCAGTTTTGAAACACTCTCTCTGTAGAAAATGAAACGGGACATTCGTAGCGCTAAGTGGGTAATAGTGGAAAAAAGAATATGTTCAAATATAAACTACACAGAAGCATTGTATGAAACTTCCTTCTGTTCTGTGCATTCAACTAACAGATTTGAACCTTACTTTTGATTGAGCCGTTCTGAAACACCCTTTCTGTAGAAACTGCAATTGGACATTCTGAGCGCTAAGAGGCCTCTATTGGGAAAAATAATATCTTCAAATAAAAACTAAACGGAAGCATTTTGTGAAACTTATTTCTGATATGTTCATTAAGCTAACAGAGTTAAACCATACTTTTGATTGCGCAGTTCTTAACACTCTTTCTGTAGAAAATGCAAGTGGACCTTCGGAGCGCTAAGAGGGTAATAGTGGAAAAAGGAATATATTCAAATATAAAATACACAGTAGCATTCTGTGAAAATTCTTTCTGTTCTGTGCATTCAACTAACAGAGTTGAACCTTACTTTTGATTGAGCCGTTCTGAAACTCTCTTTCTGTAGAAACTGCAATTGGACATGCTAAGCGCTAAGAGGCCTACATTGGGAAAAATAATATCTTCAAATAAAAACTACACAGATGCATTCTGTGAAACTTATTTCTGATCTGTAAATTCAGTTAACAGAGATAAAACATATTTTTGATTGAGCAGTTATGAAACACTCTTTTTGTAGAAAATGCAAGTGGAGATTCGGAGCGCTAAGTGGGTAATAGTGGAAAAAGGAATGTCTTCAAATATAAACTACACAGAATCATTCGGTGAAACTTCTTTCTGATCTGTGCATTCAGCTAACAGAGTTAAACCATACTTTTGATTGAGCAGATCTGTACACTCTTTCTGTAGAAAATGCAACTGGACATTTGGAGAGCTAAGAGCGTAGTAGTGCAAAAAGGAATATATTCAAATATAAACTACACAGAAGCATTCTGTGAAACTTCTTTCTGATCTGAGCATTCAGCTAACAGAGTTAAACCATACTTTTGATTGAGCAGTTTTGAAACACTCTGTCTGTAGAAAATGCAACTGGACATTCGTAGCCCTAAGTGGGTAATAGTGGAAAAAAGAATATGTTCAAATATAAACTACACAGAAGCATTTTATGAAACTTCTTTCTGTTCTGTGCATTCAACTAACAGAGTTGAACCTTACTTTTGATTGAGCCGTTCTGAAACACTCTTTCTGTAGAAACTGCAATTGGACATTCTGAGCGCTAGGAGGCCTATATTGGGAAAAATAATGTCTACAAATAAAAACTACACAGAAGAATTGTGTGAAACTTCTTTCTGTTCTGTTTGTTCAACTAAAAGAGTTGAACCTTAGTTTTGATTGAGCCGTTCTGAAACACTCTTTCTGTAGAAAATGCAAGAGGAGATTCGGAGAGCTAAGAGGGTAATAGTGGAAAAAGGAATGTCTCCAAATATAAACTACACAGAATAATTCTGTGAAACTTCTTTCTGATCTGTGCATTGAGCTAACAGAATTAAACCATACTTTTGATTGAGCAGATCTGAACACTCTTTCTGTAGAAAATGCAACTGGACATTTGGAGCGCTAAGAGAGTAGTAGTGGAAAAAGGAATATATTCAAATATAAACTACACAGAAGCATTCTGTGAAACTTCTTTCTGATCTGAGCATTCAGCTAACAGAGTTAAACCATACTTTTGATTGAGCAGTTTTGAAACACTCTCTCTGTAGAAAATGAAACGGGACATTCGTAGCGCTAAGTGGGTAATAGTGGAAAAAAGAATATGTTCAAATATACACTACACAGAAGCATTGTATGAAACTTCTTTCTGTTCTGTGCATTCAACTAACAGAGTTGAACCTTACTTTTGATTGAGCCGTTCTGAAACACCCTTTCTGTAGAAACTGCAATTGGACATTCTGAGCGCTAAGAGGCCTCTATTGGGAAAAATAATATCTTCAAATAAAAACTACACAGAAGCATTGTGTGAAACTTATTTCTGATATGTTCATTAAGCTAACAGAGTTAAACCATACTTTTGATTGCACAGTTCTGAACACTCTTTCTGTAGAAAATGCAAGTGGACATTCGGAGCGCTAAGAGGGTAATAGTGGAAAAAGGAATATATTCAAATATAAACTACACAGTAGCATTCTGTGAAAATTCTTTCTGTTCTGTGCATTCAACTAACAGAGTTGAACCTCACTTTTGATTGAGCCGTTCTGAAACACTCTTTCTGTAGAAACTGCAATTGGACATGCTAAGCGCTAAGAGGCCTACATTGGGAAAAATAATATCTTCAAATAAAAACTACACAGATGCATTCTGTGAAACTTATTTCTGATCTGTAAATTCAGTTAACAGAGATAAAACATATTTTTGATTGAGCAGTTATGAAACACTCTTTTTGTAGAAAATGCAAGTGGAGATTCGGAGCGCTAAGAGGGTAATAGTGGAAAAAGGAATGTCTTCAAATATAAACTACACAGAATCATTCGGTGAAACTTCTTTCTGATCTGTGCATTCAGCTAACAGAGTTAAACCATACTTTTGATTGAGCAGATCTGAACACTCTTTCTGTAGAAAATGCAACTGGACATTTGGAGCGCTAAGAGCGTAGTAGTGGAAAAAGGAATATATCCAAATATAAACTACACAGAAGCATTCTGTGAAACTTCTTTCTGATCTGAGCATTCAGCTAACAGAGTTAAACCATACTTTTGATTGAGCAGTTTTGAAACACTCTGTCTGTAGATAATGCAACTGGACATTCGTAGCGCTAAGTGGGTAATAGTGGAAAAAAGAATATGTTCAAATATAAACTACACAGAAGCATTGTATGAAACTTCTTTCTGTTCCGTGCATTCAACTAACAGAGTTGAACCTTACTTTTGATTGAGCCGTTCTCAAACACTCTTTCTGTAGAAACTGCAATTGGACATTCTGAGCGCTAAGAGGCGTATATTGGGAAAAAGAATGTCTACAAATAAAAACTACACAGAAGAATTGTGTGAAAATTCTTTCTGTTCTGTTTGTTCAACTTAAAGAGTTGAAACTTAGTTTTGATTGAGCCGTTCTGAAACACTCTTTCTGTAGAAAATGCAATGGAGATTCGGAGCGCTAAGAGGGTAATAGTGGAAAAAGGAATGTCTCCAAATATAAACTACACAGAATCATTCTGTGAAACTTCTTTCTGATCTGTGCATTCAGCTAACAGAGTTAAACCATACTTTTGATTGAGCAGATCTGAACACTCTTTCTGTAGAAAATGCAACTGGACATTTGGAGCGCTAAGAGATTAGTAGTGGAAAAAGGAATATATTCAAATATAAACTACACAGAAGCATTCTGTGAAACATCTTTCTGATCTGAGCATTCAGCTAACAGAGTTAAACCATACTTTTGATTGAGCAGTTTTGAAACACTCTGTCTGTAGAAAATGCAACTGGACATTCGTAGCGCTAAGTGGGTAATAGTTGAAAAAATAATATGTTCAAATATAAACTACACAGAAGCATTGTATGAAACAACTTTCTGTTCTGTGCATTCCACTAACAGAGTTGAACCTTAGTTTTGATTGAGCCTTTCTGAAACACTCTTTCTGTAGAAACTGCAATTGGACATTCTGAGCGCTAAGAGGCCTCTATTGGGAAAAATAATATCTTCAAATAAAAACTACACAGAAGCATTGTGTGAAACTTATTTCTGATATGTTCATTAGGCTAACAGAGTTAAACCATACTTTTGATTGCGCAGTTCTGAACACTCTTTCTGTAGAAAATGCAAGTGGACATTCGGAGCGCTAAGAGGGTAATAGTGGAAAAAGGAATATATTCAAATATAAACTACACAGTAGCATTCTGTGAAAATTCTTTCTGTTCTGTGCATTCAACTAACAGATTTGAACCTTACTATTGATTGAGACGTTCTGAAACACTCTTTCTGTAGAAACTGCAATTGGACATTCTGAGCGCTAGGAGGCCTATATTGGGAAAAAGAATGTCTACAAATAAAAACTACACAGAAGAATTGTGTGAAACTACTTTCTGTTCTGTTTTTTCAACTAAAAGAGTTGAAACTTAGTTTTGATTGAGCCGTTCTGAAACACTCTTTCTGTAGAAAATGCAATGGAGATTCGGAGCGCTAAGAGGGTAATAGTGGAAAAAGGAATGTCTCCAAATATAAACTACACAGAATCATTCTGTGAAACTTCTTTCTGATCTGTGCATTCAGCTAACAGAGTTAAACCATACTTTTGATTGAGCAGATCTGAACACTCTTTCTGTAGAAAATGCAACTGGACATTTGGAGCGCTAAGAGAGTAGTAGTGGAAAAAGGAATATATTCAAATATAAACTACACAGAAGCATTCTGTGAAACATCTTTCTGATCTGAGCATTCAGCTAACAGAGTTAAACCATACTTTTGATTGAGCAGTTTTGAAACACTCTGTAGAAAATGCAACTGGACATTCGTAGCGCTAAGTGGGTAATAGTGGAAAAAAGAATATGTTCAAATATAAACTACACAGAAGAATTGTATGAAACTTTTTCTGTTCTGTGCATTCAACTAACAGAGTTGAACCTTACTTTTGATTGAGCCTTTCTGAAACACTCTTTCTGTAGAAACTGCAATTGGACATTCTGAGCGCTAAGAGGACTCTATTGGGAAAAATAATATCTTCAAATAAAAACTACACAGAAGCATTGTGTGAAACTTATTTCTGATATGTTCATTAAGCTAACAGAGTTAAACCATACTTTTGATTGCGCAGTTCTGAACACTCTTTCTGTAGAAAATGCAAGTGGACATTCGGAGCGCTAAGAGGGTAATAGTGGAAAAAGGAATATATTCAAATATAAACTACTCAGTAGCATTCTGTGAAAATTCTTTCTGTTCTGTGCATTCAACTAACAGAGTTGATCCTTACTTTTGATTGAGCCGTTCTGAAACACTCTTTCTGTAGAAACTGCAATTGGACATGCTAAGCGCTAAGAGGCCTACATTGGGAAAAAGAATATCTTCAAATAAAAACTACACAGATGCATTCTGTGAAACTTATTTCTGATCTGTAAATTCAGTTAACAGAGATAAAACATATTTTTGATTGAGCAGTTATGAAACCCTCTTTTTGTAGAAAATGCAAGTGGAGATTCGGAGCGCTAAGAGGGTAATAGTGGAAAAAGGAATGTCTTCAAATATAAACTACACAGAATCATTCGGTGAAACTTCTTTCTGATCTGTGCATTCAGCTAACAGAGTTAAACCATACTTTTGATTGAGCAGATCTGAACACTCTTTCTGTAGAAAATGCAACTGGACATTTGGAGCGCTAAGAGCGTAGCAGTGGAAAAAGGAATATATTCAAATATAAACTACACAGAAGCATTTTGTGAAACTTCTTTCTGATCTGAGCATTCAGCTAACAGAGTTAAAGCATACTTTTGATTGAGCAGTTTTGAAACACTCTGTCTGTAGAAAATGCAACTGGACATTCGTAGCGCTAAGTGGGTAATAGTGGAAAAAAGAATATGTTCAAATAGAAACTACACAGAAGCATTGTATGAAACTTCTTTCTGTTCTGTGCATTCAACTAACAGAGTTGAACCTTACTTTTGATTGAGCCTTTCTGAAACACTCTTTCTGTAGAAACTGCAATTGGACATTCTGAGCGCTAAGAGGCTTCTATTGGGAAAAATAATATCTTCAAATAAAAACTACACAGAACCATTGTTTGAAACTTATTTCTGATATGTTCATTAAGCTAACAGAGTTAAACCATACTTTTGATTGCGCAGTTCTGAACACTCTTTCTGTAGAAAATGCAAGTGGACATTCGGAGCGCTAAGAGGGTAATAGTGGAAAAAGGAATATATTCAAATATAAACTACTCAGTAGCATTCTGTGAAAATTCTTTCTGTTCTGTGCATTCAACTAACAGAGTTGAACCTTACTTTTGATTGAGCCGTTCTGAAACACTCTTTCTGTAGAAACTGCAATTGGACATGCTAAGCGCTAAGAGGCCTACATTGGGAAAAAGAATATCTTCAAACAAAAACTACACAGATGCATTCTGTGAAACTTATTTCTGGTCTGTAAATTCAGTTAACAGAGATAAAACATATTTTTGATTGAGCAGTTTTGAAACACTCTTTTTGTAGAAAATGCAAGTGGACATTCGTAGCGCTAAATGGGTAATAGTGGAAAAAAGAATATGTTGAAATATAAACTACACAGAAGCATTGTATGAAACTTCTTTCTGATCTGTGCATTCAGCTAACAGAGTTGAACCTTACTTTGGATTGAGCCTTTCTGAAACACTCTTTCTGTAGAAAATGCAACTGGACATTTGGAGCGCTAAGAGCGTAGTAGTGGAAAAAGGAATATATTCAAATATAAACTACACAGAAGCATTCTGTGAAACTTCTTTCTGATCTGAGCATTCAGCTAACAGAGTTAAACCATACTTTTGATTGAGCAGTTTTGAAACACTCTGTCTGTAGAAAATGCAACTGGACATTCGTAGCGCTAAGTGGGTAATAGTGGAAAAAAGAATATGTTCAAATATAAACTACACAGAAGCATTGTATGAAACTTCTTTCTGTTCTGTGCATTCAACTAACAGAGCTGAACCTTACTTTTGATTGAGCCGTTCTGAAACACTCTTTCTGTAGAAACTGCCATTGGACATTCTGAGCGCTAAGAGGCCTATATTGGGAAAAAGAATGTCTACAAATAAAAACTACACAGAAGAATTGTGTGAAACTTCTTTCTGTTCTGTTTGTTCAACTAAAAGAGTTGAACCTTAGTTTTGATTGAGCCGTTCTGAAACACTCTTTCTGTAGAAAATGCAAGTGGAGATTCGGAGCGCTAAGAGGGTAATAGTGGAAAAAGGAATGTTTCCAAATATAAACTACACAGAATCATTCTGTGAAACTTATTTCTGATCTGTGCATTCAGCTAACAGAGTTAAACCATACTTTTGATTGAGCAGATCTGAACACTCTTTCTGTAGAAAATGCAACTGGACATTTGGAGCGCTAAGAGAGTAGTAGTGGAAAAAGGAATATATTCAAATATAAACTACACAGAAGCATTCTGTGAAACATCTTTCTGATCTGAGCATTCAGCTAACAGAGTTAAACCATACTTTTGATTGAGCAGTTTTGAAACACTCTGTCTGTAGAAAATGCAACTGGACATTCGTAGCGCTAAGTGGGTAATAGTGGAAAAAAGAATATGTTCAAATATAAACTACACAGAAGCATTGTATGAAACTTCTTTCTGTTCTGTGCATTCAACTAACAGAGTTGAACCTTACTTTTGATTGAGCCTTTCTGAAACACTCTTTCTGTAGAAACTGCAATTGGACATTCTGAGCGCTAAGAGGCCTCTATTGGGAAAAATAATATCTTCAAATAAAAACTACACAGAAGCATTGTGTGAAACTTATTTCTGATATGTTCATTAAGCTAACAGAGTTAAACCATACTTTTGATTGCGCAGTTCTGAACACTCTTTCTGTAGAAAATGCAAGTGGACATTCGGAGCGTAAGAGGGTAATAGTAGAAAAAGTAATATATTCAAATATAAACTACACAGTAGCATTCTGTGAAAATTCTTTCTGTTCTGTGCATTCAACTAACAGAGTTGAACCTTACTTTTGATTGAGCCGTTCTGAAACACTCTTTCTGTAGAAACTGCAATTGGACATGCTAAGCGCTAAGAGGCCTACATTGGGAAAAAGAATATCTTCAAATAAAAACTACACAGATGCATTCTGTGAAACTTATTTCTGATGTGTAAATTCAGTTAGCAGAGATAAAACATATTTTTGATTGAGCAGTTATGAAACACTCTTTTTGTAGAAAATGCAAGTGGAGATTCGGAGTGCTAAGAGGGTACTAGTGGAAAAAGGAATGTCTTCAAATATAAACTACACAGAATCATTCGGTGAAACTTCCTTCTGATCTGTGCATTCAGCTAACAGAGTTAAACCATACTTTTGATTGAGTAGATCTGAACACTCTTTCTGTAGAAAATGCAACTGGACATTTGGAGCGCTAAGAGCGTAGTAGTGGAAAAATGAATATATCCAAATATAAACTACACAGAAGCATTCTGTGAAACTTCTTTCTGATCTGAGCATTCAGCTAACAGAGTTAAACCATACTTTTGATTGAGCAGTTTTGAAACACTCTGTCTGTAGATAATGCAACTGGACATTCGTAGCGCTAAGTGGGTAATAGTGGAAAAAAGAATATGTTCAAATATAAACTACACAGAAGCATTGTATGAAACTTCTTTCTGTTCCGTGCATTCAACTAACAGAGTTGAACCTTACTTTTGATTGAGCCGTTCTCAAACACTCTTTCTGTAGAAACTGCAATTGGACATTCTGAGCGCTAAGAGGCGTATATTGGGAAAAAGAATGTCTACAAATAAAAACTACACAGAAGAATTGTGTGAAAATTCTTTCTGTTCTGTTTGTTCAACTAAAAGAGTTGAAACTTAGTTTTGATTGAGCCGTTCTGAAACACTCTTTCTGTAGAAAATGCAATGGAGATTCGTAGCGCTAAGAGGGTAATAGTGGAAAAAGGAATGTCTCCAAATATAAACTACACAGAATCATTCTGTGAAACTTCTTTCTGATCTGTGCATTCAGCTAACAGAGTTAAACCATACTTTTGATTGAGCAGATCTGAACACTCTTTCTGTAGAAAATGCAACTGGACATTTGGAGCGCTAAGAGATTAGTAGTGGAAAAAGGAATATATTCAAATATAAACTACACAGAAGCATTCTGTGAAACATCTTTCTGATCTGAGCATTCAGCTAACAGAGTTAAACCATACTTTTGATTGAGCAGTTTTGAAACACTCTGTCTGTAGAAAATGCAACTGGACATTCGTAGCGCTAAGTGGGTAATAGTTGAAAAAATAATATGTTCAAATATAAACTACACAGAAGCATTGTATGAAACAACTTTCTGTTCTGTGCATTCCACTAACAGAGTTGAACCTTAGTTTTGATTGAGCCTTTCTGAAACACTCTTTCTGTAGAAACTGCAATTGGACATTCTGAGCGCTAAGAGGCCTCTATTGGGAAAAATAATATCTTCAAATAAAAACTACACAGAAGCATTGTGTGAAACTTATTTCTGATATGTTCATTAGGCTAACAGATTTAAACCATACTTTTGATTGCGCAGTTCTGAACACTCTTTCTGTAGAAAATGCAAGTGGACATTCGGAGCGCTAAGAGGGTAATAGTGGAAAAAGGAATATATTCAAATATAAACTACACAGTAGCATTCTGTGAAAATTCTTTCTGTTCTGTGCATTCAACTAACAGATTTGAACCTTACTTTTGATTGAGACGTTCTGAAACACTCTTTCTGTAGAAACTGCAATTGGACATTCTGAGCGCTAGGAGGCCTATATTGGGAAAAAGAATGTCTACAAATAAAAACTACACAGAAGTATTGTGTGAAACTTCTTTCTGTTCTGTTTTTTCAACTAAAAGAGTTGAAACTTAGTTTTGATTGAGCCGTTCTGAAACACTCTTTCTGTAGAAAATGCAATGGAGATTCGGAGCGCTAAGAGGGTAATAGTGGAAAAAGGAATGTCTCCAAATATAAACTACACAGAATCATTCTGTGAAACTTCTTTCTGATCTGTGCATTCAGCTAACAGAGTTAAACCATACTTTTGATTGAGCAGATCTGAACACTCTTTCTGTAGAAAATGCAACTGGACATTTGGAGCGCTAAGAGAGTAGTAGTGGAAAAAGGAATATATTCAAATATAAACTACACAGAAGCATTCTGTGAAACATCTTTCTGATCTGAGCATTCAGCTAACAGAGTTAAACCATACTTTTGATTGAGCAGTTTTGAAACACTCTGTAGAAAATGCAACTGGACATTCGTAGCGCTAAGTGGGTAATAGTGGAAAAAAGAATATGTTCAAATATAAACTACACAGAAGCATTGTATGAAACTTTTTCTGTTCTGTGCATTCAACTAACAGAGTTGAACCTTACTTTTGATTGAGCCTTTCTGAAACACTCTTTCTGTAGAAACTGCAATTGGACATTCTGAGCGCTAAGAGGCCTCTATTGGGAAAAATAATATCTTCAAATAAAAACTACACAGAAGCATTGTGTGAAACTTATTTCTGATATGTTCATTAAGCTAACAGAGTTAAACCAAACTTTTGATTGCGCAGTTCTGAACACTCTTTCTGTAGAAAATGCAAGTGGACATTCGGAGCGCTAAGAGGGTAATATTGGAAAAAGGAATATATTCATATATAAACTACACAGTAGCATTCTGTGAAAATTCTTTCTGTTCTGTGCATTCAACTAACAGAGTTGAACCTTACTTTTGATTGAGCCGTTCTGAAACACTCTTTCTGTAGAAACTGCAATTGGACATGCTAAGCGCTAAGAGGCCTACATTGGGAAAAAGAATATCTTCAAATAAAAACTACACAGATGCATTCTGTGAAACTTATTTCTGATCTGTAAATTCAGTTAGCAGAGATAAAATATATTTTTGATTGAGCAGTTATGAAACACTCTTTTTGTAGAAAATGCAAGTGGAGATTCGGAGCGCTATGAGGGTACTAGTGGAAAAAGGAATGTCTTCAAATATAAACTACACAGAATCATTCAGTGAAACTTCCTTCTGATCTGTGCATTCAGCTAAAAGTGTTAAACCATACTTTTGATTGAGTAGATCTGAACACTCTTTCTGTAGAAAATGCAACTGGACATTTGGAGCGCTAAGAGCGTAGTAGTGGAAAAAGGAATATATTCAAATATAAACTACACAGAAGCATTCTGTGAAACTTCTTTCTGATCTGAGCATTCAGCTAACAGAGTTAAACCATACTTTTGATTGAGCAGTTTTGAAACACTCTGTCTGTAGATAATGCAACTGGACATTCGTAGCGCTAAGTGGGTAATAGTGGAAAAAATAATATGTTCAAATATAAACTACACAGAAGCATTGTATGAAACTTCTTTCTGTTCTGTGCATTCAACTAACAGAGTTGAACCTTACATTTGATTGAGCCGTTCTCAAACACTCTTTCTGTAGTAACTGCAATTGGACATTCTGAGCGCTAAGAGGCCTATATTGGGAAAAAGAATGTCTACAAATAAAAACTACACAGAAGAATTGTGTGAAACTTCTTTCTGTTCTGTTTGTTCAACTAAAAGAGTTGAACCTTAGTTTTGATTGAGCCGTTCTGAAACACTCTTTCTGTAGAAAATGCAAGTGGAGATTCGGAGCGCTAAGAGGGTAATAGTGGAAAAAGGAATGTCTCCAAATATAAACTACACAGAATCATTCTGTGAAACTTCTTTCTGATCTGTGCATTCAGCTAACAGAGTTAAACCATACTTTTGATTGAGCAGATCTGAACACTCTTTCTGTAGAAAATGCAACTGGACATTTGGAGCGCTAAGAGCGTAGTAGTGGAAAAAGGAATATATTCAAATATAAACTACACAGAAGCATTCTGTGAAACTTCTTTCTGATCTGAGCATTCAGCTAACAGAGTTAAACCATACTTTTGATTGAGCAGTTTTGAAACACTCTGTCTGTAGAAAATGCAACTGGACATTCGTAGCGCTAAGTGGGTAATAGTGGAAAAAAGAATATGTTCAAATATAAACTACACAGAAGCATTGTATGAAACTTCTTTCTGTTCTGTGCATTCAACTAACAGAGTTGAACCTTACTTTTGATTGAGCCGTTCTGAAACACTCTTTCTGTAGAAACTGCAATTGGACATTCTGAGCGCTAGGAGGCCTATATTGGGAAAAAGAATGTCTACAAATAAAAACTACACAGAAGAATTGTGTGAAACTTCTTTCTGTTCTGTTTGTTCAACTAAAAGAGTTGAACCTTAGTTTTGATTGAGCCGTTCTGAAACACTCTTTCTGTAGAAAATGCAAGTGGATATTCGGAGCGCTAAGAGGGTAATAGTGGAAAAAGGAATGTCTCCAAATATAAACTACACAGAATCATTCTATGAAACTTCTTTCTGATCTGTGCATTCAGCTAACAGAGGTAAACCATACTTTTGATTGAGCAGATCTGAACACTCTTTCTGTAGAAAATGCAACTGGACATTTGGAGCGCTAAGAGAGTAGTAGTGGAAAAAGTAATATATTCAAATATAAACTACACAGAAGCATTCTGTGAAACTTCTTTCTGATCTGAGCATTCAGCTAACAGAGTTAAACCATACTTTTGATTGAGCAGTTTTGAAACACTCTGTCTGTAGAAAATGCAACTGGACATTCGTAGCGCTAAGTGGGTAATAGTGGAAAAAAGAATATGTTCAAATATAAACTACACAGAAGCATTGTATGAAACTTCTTTCTGTTCTGTGCATTCAACTAACAGAGTTGAACCTTACTTTTGATTGAGCCTTTCTGAAACACTCTTTCTGTAGAAACTGCAATTGGACATTCTGAGCACTAAGAGGACTCTATTGGGAAAAATAATATCTTCAAATAAAAACTACACAGAAGCATTGTGTGAAACTTATTTCTGATATGTTCATTAAGCTAACAGAGTTAAACCATACTTTAGATTGCGCAGTTCTGAACCCTCTTTCTGTAGAAAATGCAAGTGGACATTCGGAGCGCTTAGAGGGTAATAGTGGAAAAAGGAATATATTCAAATATAAACTACACAGTAGCATTCTGTGAAAATTCTTTCTGTTCTGTGCATTCAACTAACAGAGTTGAACCTTACTTTTGATTGAGCCGTTCTGAAACACTCTTTCTGTAGAAACTGCAATTGGACATGCTAAGCGCTAAGAGGCCTACATTGGGAAAAAGAATATCTTCAAATAAAAACTACACAGATGCATTCTGTGACACTTATTTCTGAATGTAAATTCAGTTAACAGAGATAAAACATATTTTTGATAGTGCAGTTATGAAACACACTTTTTGTAGAAAATGCAAGTGGAGATTCGGAGCGCTAAAATGGTAATAGTGGAAAAAGGAATGCCTTCAAATATAAACTACACAGAATCATTCGGTGAAACTTATTTCTGATCTGTGCATTCAGCTAACAGAGTTAAACCATACTTTTGATTGAGCAGATCTGAACAGTCTTTCTGTAGAAAATGCAACTGGACATTTGGAGCGCTAAGAGCGTAGTAGTGGAAAAAGGAATATATTCAAATATAAACTACACAGAAGCATTCTGTGAAACTTCTTTCTGATCTGAGCATTCAGCTAACAGAGTTAAAGCATACTTTTGATTCAGCAGTTTTGAAACACTCTGTCTGTAGAAAATGCAACTGGACATTCGTAGCGCTAAGTGTGTAATAGTGGAAAAAAGAATATGTTGAAATAGAAACTACACAGAAGCATTGTACGAAACTACTTTCTGTTCTGTGCATTCAACTAACAGAGTTGAACCTTACTTTTGATTGAGCCGTTCTGAAACACTCTTTCTGTAGAAACTGCAATTGGACATTCTGAGCGCTAAGAGGCCTATATTGGGAAAAAGAATGTCTACAAATAAAAACTACACAGAAGAATTGTGTGAAACTTCTTTCTGTTCTGTTTGTTCAACTAAAAGAGTTGAACCTTAGTTTTGATTGAGCCGTTCTGAAACACTCTTTCTGTAGAAAATGCAAGTGGAGATTCGGAGCGCTAAGAGGGTAATAGTGGAAAAAGAAATGTCTCCAAATATAAACTACACAGAATCATTCTATAAAACTTCTTTCTGATCTGTGCATTCAGCTAACAGAGTTAAACCATACTTTTGATTGAGCAGATCTGAACACTCTTTCTGTAGAAAATGCAACTGGACATTTGGAGCGCTAAGAGAGTAGTAGTGGAAAAAGGAATATATTCAAATATAAACTACACAGAAGCATTCTGTGAAACTTCTTTCTGATCTGAGCATTCAGCTAACAGATTTAAACCATACTTTTGATTGAGCAGTTTTGAATCACTCTGTCTGTAGAAAATGCAACTGGAAATTCGTAGCGCTAAGTGGGTAATAGTGGAAAAAAGAATATGTTCAAATATAAACTACACAGAAGCATTGTATGAAACTTCTTTCTGTTCTGTGCATTCAACTAACAGAGTTGAACCTGACTTTTGATTGAGCCTTTCTGAAACACTCTTTCTGTAGAAACTGCAATTGGACATTCTGAGCGCTAAGAGGCCTCTATTGGGAAAAAAAATATCTTCAAATAAAAACTACACAGAAGCATTGTGTGAAACTTATTTCTGATATGTTCATTAAGCTAACAGAGTTAAACCATACTTTTGATTGCGCAGTTCTGAACACTCTTTCTGTAGAAAATGCAAGTGGACATTCGGAGCGCTAAGAGGGTAATAGTGGAAAAAGGAATATATTGAAATATAAACTACACAGTAGCATTCTGTGAAAATTCTTTCTGTTCTTTGCATTCAACTAACAGAATTTAACCTTACTTTTGATTGAGCCGTTCTGAAACACTCTTTCTGTAGAAACTGCAATTGGACATGCTAAGCGCTAAGAGGCCTACATTGTGAAAAAGAATATCTTCAAATAAAAACTACACAGATGCATTCTGTGACACTTATTTCTGATCTGTAAATTCAGTTAACAGAGATAAAACATATTTTTGATAGTGCAGTTATGAAACACACTTTTTGTAGAAAATGCAAGTGGAGACTCGGAGCGCTAAAAGGGTAATATTGGAAAAAGGAATGTCTTCAAATATAAACTACACAGAATCATTCGGTGAAACTTCTTTCTGATCTGTGCATTCAGCTAACAGAGTTAAACCATACTTTTGATTGAGCAGATCTGAACACTCTTTCTGTAGAAAATGCAACTGGACATTTGGGGCGCTAAGAGCGTAGTAGTGGAAAAAGGAATATATTCAAATATAAACTACACAGAAGCATTCTGTGAAACTTCTTTCTGATCTGAGCATTCAGCTAACAGAGTTAAATCATACTTTTGATTGAGCAGTTTTGAAACACTCTGTCTGTAGAAAATGCAACTGGACATTCGTAGCGCTAAGTGGGTAATAGTGGAAAAAAGAATATGTTCAAATATAAACTACACAGAAGCATTGTATGAAACTACTTTCTGTTCTGTGCATTCAACTAACAGAGTTGAACCTTACTTTTGATTGAGCCGTTCTGAAACACTCTTTCTGTAGAAACTGCAATTGGACATTCTGAGCGCTAACAGGCCTATATTGGGAAAAAGAATGTCTACAAATAAAAACTACACAGAAGAATTGTGTGAAACTTCTTTCTGTTCTGTTTGTTCAACTAAAAGAGTTGAACCTTAGTTTTGATTGAGCCGTTCTGAAACACTTTTTCTGTAGAAAATGCAAGTGGAGATTCGGAGCGCTAAGAGGGTAATAGTGGAAAAAGGAATGTCTCCAAATATAAACTACACAGAATCATTCTGTGAAACTTCTTTCTGATCTGTGCATTCAGCTAACACAGTTAAACCATACTTTTGATTGAGCAGATCTGAACACTCTTTCTGTAGAAAATGCAACTGGACATTTGGAGCGCTAAGAGAGTAGTAGTGGAAAAAGGAATATATTCAAATATAAACTACACAGAAGCATTCTGTGAAACTACTTTCTGATCTGAGCATTCAGCTAACAGAGTTAAACCATACTTTTGATTGAGCAGTTTTGAATCACTCTGTCTGTAGAAAATGCAACTGGAAATTCGTAGCGCTAAGTGGGTAATAGTGGAAAAAAGAATATGTTCAAATATAAACTACACAGAAGCATTGTATGAAACTTCTTTCTGTTCTGTGCATTCAACTAACAGAGTTGAACCTGACTTTTGATTGAGCCTTTCTGAAACACTCTTTCTGTAGAAACTGCAATTGGACATTCTGAGCGCTAAGAGGCCTCTATTGGGAAAAAAAATATCTTCAAATAAAAACTACACAGAAGCATTGTGTGAAACTTATTTCTGATATGTTCATTAAGCTAACAGAGTTAAACCATACTTTTGATTGCGCAGTTCTGAACACTCTTTCTGTAGAAAATGCAAGTGGACATTCGGAGCGCTAAGAGGGTAATAGTGGAAAAAGGAATATATTGAAATATAAACTACACAGTAGCATTCTGTGAAAATTCTTTCTGTTCTTTGCATTCAACTAACAGAATTTAACCTTACTTTTGATTGAGCCGTTCTGAAACACTCTTTCTGTAGAAACTGCAATTGGACATGCTAAGCGCTAAGAGGCCTACATTGTGAAAAAGAATATCTTCAAATAAAAACTACACAGATGCATTCTGTGACACTTATTTCTGATCTGTAAATTCAGTTAACAGAGATAAAACATATTTTTGATAGTGCAGTTATGAAACACACTTTTTGTAGAAAATGCAAGTGGAGACTCGGAGCGCTAAAAGGGTAATATTGGAAAAAGGAATGTCTTCAAATATAAACTACACAGAATCATTCGGTGAAACTTCTTTCTGATCTGTGCATTCAGCTAACAGAGTTAAACCATACTTTTGATTGAGCAGATCTGAACACTCTTTCTGTAGAAAATGCAACTGGACATTTGGGGCGCTAAGAGCGTAGTAGTGGAAAAAGGAATATATTCAAATATAAACTACACAGAAGCATTCTGTGAAACTTCTTTCTGATCTGAGCATTCAGCTAACAGAGTTAAACCATACTTTTGATTGAGCAGTTTTGAAACACGCTGTCTGTAGAAAATGCAACTGGACATTCGTAGCGCTAAGTGGGTAATAGTGGAAAAAAGAATATGTTCAAATATAAACTACACAGAAGCATTGTATGAAACTACTTTCTGTTCTGTGCATTCAACTAACAGAGTTGAACCTTACTTTTGATTGAGCCGTTCTGAAACACTCTTTCTGTAGAAACTGCAATTGGACATTCTGAGCGCTAACAGGCCTATATTGGGAAAAAGAATGTCTACAAATAAAAACTACACAGAAGAATTGTGTGAAACTTCTTTCTGTTCTGTTTGTTCAACTAAAAGAGTTGAACCTTAGTTTTGATTGAGCCGTTCTGAAACACTTTTTCTGTAGAAAATGCAAGTGGAGATTCGGAGCGCTAAGAGGGTAATAGTGGAAAAAGGAATGTCTCCAAATATAAACTACACAGAATCATTCTGTGAAACTTCTTTCTGATCTGTGCATTCAGCTAACACAGTTAAACCATACTTTTGATTGAGCAGATCTGAACACTCTTTCTGTAGAAAATGCAACTGGACATTTGGAGCGCTAAGAGAGTAGTAGTGGAAAAAGGAATATATTCAAATATAAACTACACAGAAGCATTCTGTGAAACTACTTTCTGATCTGAGCATTCAGCTAACAGAGTTAAACCATACTTTTGCTTGAGCAGTTTTGAAACACTCTGTCTGTAGAAAATGCAACTGGAAATTCGTAGCGCTAAGTGGGTAATAGTGGAAAAAAGAATATGTTCAAATATAAACTACACAGAAGCATTGTATGAAACTTCTTTCTGTTCTGTGCATTCAACTAACAGAGTTGAACCTGACTTTTGATTGAGCCTTTCTGAAACACTCTTTCTGTAGAAAATGCAATTGGACATTCTGAGCGCTAAGAGGCCCCTATTGGGAAAAATAATATCTTCAAATAAAAACTACACAGAAGCATTGTTTGAAACTTATTTCTGATATGTTCATTAAGCTAACAGAGTTAAACCATACTTTTGATTGCGCAGTTCTGAACACTCTTTCTGTAGAAAATGCAAGTGGACATTCGGAGCGCTAAGAGGGTAATAGTGGAAAAAGGAATATATTCAAATATAAACTACACAGTAGCATTCTGTGAAAATTATTTCTGTTCTGTGCATTCAACTAACAGAGTTGAACCTTACTTTTGATTGAGCCGTTCTGAAACACTCTTTCTGTAGAAACTGCAATTGGACATGCTAAGCGCTAAGAGGCCTACATTGGGAAAAAGAATATCTTCAAATAAAAACTACACAGATGCATTCTGTGAAACTTATTTCTGATCTGTAAATTCAGTTAACAGAGATAAAACATATTTTTGATTGAGCAGTTATGAAACACTCTTTTTGTAGAAAACGCAAGTGGAGATTCGGAGCGCTAAGTGGGTAATAGTGGAAAAAGGAATGTGTTCAAATATAAACTACACAGAATCATTCGGTGAAACTTCTTTCTGATATGTGCATTCAGCTAACAGAGTTAAACCATACTTTTGATTGAGCAGATCTGAACACTCTTTCTGTAGAAAATGCAACTGGACATTTGGAGCGCTAAGAGCGTAGTAGTGGAAAAAGGAATATATTCAAATATAAACTACACAGAAGCATTCTGTGAAACTTCTTTCTGATCTGAGCATTCAGCTAACAGAGTTAAACCATACTTTTGATTGAGCAGTTTTGAAACACTCTGTCTGTAGAAAATGCAACTGGACATTCGTAGCGCTAAGTGGGTAATAGTGGAAAAAAGAATATGTTCAAATATAAACTACACAGAAGCATTGTATGAAACTTCTTTCTGTTCTGTGCATTCAACTAACAGAGTTGAACCTTACTTTTGATGGAGCCGTTCTGAAACACTCTTTCTGTAGAAACTGCAATTGGACATTCTGAGCGCTAAGAGGCCTATATTGGGAAAAAGAATGTCTACAAATAAAAACTACACAGAAGAATTGTGTGAAACTTCTTTCTGTTCTGTTTGTTCAACTAAAAGGGTTGAACCTTAGTTTTGATTGAGCCTTTCTGAAACACTCTTTCTGTAGGAAATGCAAGTGGAGATTCGGAGCGCTAAGAGGGTAATAGTGGAAAAAGGAATGTCTCCAAATATAAACTACACAGAATCATTCTGTGAAACTTCTTTCTGATCTGTGCATTCAGCTAACAGAGTTAAACCATACTTTTGATTGAGCAGATCTGAACACTCTTTCTGTAGAAAATGCAACTGGACATTTGGAGCGCTAAGAGCGTAGTAGTGGAAAAAGGAATATATTCAAATATAAACTACACAGAAGCATTCTGTGAAACTTCTTTCTGATCTGAGCATTCAGCTAACAGAGTTAAACCATACTTTTGATTGAGCAGTTTTGAAACACTCTGTCTGTAGAAAATGCAACTGGACATTCGTAGCGCTAAGTGGGTAATAGTGGAAAAAAGAATATGTTCAAATATAAACTACACAGAAGCATTGTATGAAACTTCTTTCTGTTCTGTGCATTCAACTAACAGAGTTGAACCTGACTTTTGATTGAGCCTTTCTGAAACACTCTTTCTGTAGAAACTGCAATTGGACATTCTGAGCGCTAAGAGGCCTATATTGGGAAAAATAATATCTTCAAATAAAAACTACACAGAAGCATTGTGTGAAACTTATTTCTGATATGTTCATTAAGCTAACAGAGTTAAACCATACTTTTGATTGCGCAGTTCTGAACACTCTTTCTGTAGAAAATGCAAGTGGACATTCGGAGCGCTAAGAGGGTAATAGTGGAAAAAGGAATATATTCAAATATAAACTACACAGTAGCATTCTGTGAAAATTCTTTCTGTTCTGTGCATTCAACTAACAGAGTTGAACCTTACTTTTGATTGAGCCGTTCTGAAACACTCTTTCTGTAGAAACTGCAATTGGACATGCTAAGCGCTAAGAGGCCTACATTGGGAAAAAGAATATCTTCAAATAAAAACTACACAGATGCATTCTGTGAAACTTATTTCTGATCTGTAAATTCAGTTAACAGAGATAAAACATATTTTTGATTGAGCAGTTATGAAACACTCTTTTTGTAGAAAATGCAAGTGGAGATTCGGAGCGCTAAGAGGGTAATAGTGGAAAAAGGAATGTCTTCAAATATAAACTACACAGAATCACTCGGTGAAACTTCTTTCTGATCTGTGCATTCAGCTAACAGAGTTAAACCATACTTTTGATTGAGCAGATCTGAACAGTCTTTCTGTAGAAAATGCAACTGGACATTTGGAGCGCTAAGAGCGTAGTAGTGGAAAAAGGAATATATTCAAATATAAACTACACAGAAGCATTCTGTGAAACTTCTTTCTGATCTGAGCATTCAGCTAACAGAGTTAAAGCATACTTTTGATTCAGCAGTTTTGAAACACTCTGTCTGTAGAAAATGCAACTGGACATTCGTAGCGCTAAGTGTGTAATAGTGGAAAAAAGAATATGTTGAAATAGAAACTACACAGAAGCATTGTACGAAACTACTTTCTGTTCTGTGCATTCAACTAACAGAGTTGAACCTTACTTTTGATTGAGCCGTTCTGAAACACTCTTTCTGTAGAAACTGCAATTGGACATTCTGAGCGCTAAGAGGCCTATATTGGGAAAAAGAATGTCTACAAATAAAAACTACACAGAAGAATTGTGTGAAACTTCTTTCTGTTCTGTTTGTTCAACTAAAAGAGTTGAACCTTAGTTTTGATTGAGCCGTTCTGAAACACTCTTTCTGTAGAAAATGCAAGTGGAGATTCGGAGCGCTAAGAGGGTAATAGTGGAAAAAGAAATGTCTCCAAATATAAACTACACAGAATCATTCTATAAAACTTCTTTCTGATCTGTGCATTCAGCTAACAGAGTTAAACCATACTTTTGATTGAGCAGATCTGAACACTCTTTCTGTAGAAAATGCAACTGGACATTTGGAGCGCTAAGAGAGTAGTAGTGGAAAAAGGAATATATTCAAATATAAACTACACAGAAGCATTCTGTGAAACTTCTTTCTGATCTGAGCATTCAGCTAACAGATTTAAACCATACTTTTGATTGAGCAGTTTTGAATCACTCTGTCTGTAGAAAATGCAACTGGAAATTCGTAGCGCTAAGTGGGTAATAGTGGAAAAAAGAATATGTTCAAATATAAACTACACAGAAGCATTGTATGAAACTTCTTTCTGTTCTGTGCATTCAACTAACAGAGTTGAACCTGACTTTTGATTGAGCCTTTCTGAAACACTCTTTCTGTAGAAACTGCAATTGGACATTCTGAGCGCTAAGAGGCCTCTATTGGGAAAAAAAATATCTTCAAATAAAAACTACACAGAAGCATTGTGTGAAACTTATTTCTGATATGTTCATTAAGCTAACAGAGTTAAACCATACTTTTGATTGCGCAGTTCTGAACACTCTTTCTGTAGAAAATGCAAGTGGACATTCGGAGCGCTAAGAGGGTAATAGTGGAAAAAGGAATATATTGAAATATAAACTACACAGTAGCATTCTGTGAAAATTCTTTCTGTTCTTTGCATTCAACTAACAGAATTTAACCTTACTTTTGATTGAGCCGTTCTGAAACACTCTTTCTGTAGAAACTGCAATTGGACATGCTAAGCGCTAAGAGGCCTACATTGTGAAAAAGAATATCTTCAAATAAAAACTACACAGATGCATTCTGTGACACTTATTTCTGATCTGTAAATTCAGTTAACAGAGATAAAACATATTTTTGATAGTGCAGTTATGAAACACACTTTTTGTAGAAAATGCAAGTGGAGACTCGGAGCGCTAAAAGGGTAATATTGGAAAAAGGAATGTCTTCAAATATAAACTACACAGAATCATTCGGTGAAACTTCTTTCTGATCTGTGCATTCAGCTAACAGAGTTAAACCATACTTTTGATTGAGCAGATCTGAACACTCTTTCTGTAGAAAATGCAACTGGACATTTGGGGCGCTAAGAGCGTAGTAGTGGAAAAAGGAATATATTCAAATATAAACTACACAGAAGCATTCTGTGAAACTTCTTTCTGATCTGAGCATTCAGCTAACAGAGTTAAATCATACTTTTGATTGAGCAGTTTTGAAACACTCTGTCTGTAGAAAATGCAACTGGACATTCGTAGCGCTAAGTGGGTAATAGTGGAAAAAAGAATATGTTCAAATATAAACTACACAGAAGCATTGTATGAAACTACTTTCTGTTCTGTGCATTCAACTAACAGAGTTGAACCTTACTTTTGATTGAGCCGTTCTGAAACACTCTTTCTGTAGAAACTGCAATTGGACATTCTGAGCGCTAACAGGCCTATATTGGGAAAAAGAATGTCTACAAATAAAAACTACACAGAAGAATTGTGTGAAACTTCTTTCTGTTCTGTTTGTTCAACTAAAAGAGTTGAACCTTAGTTTTGATTGAGCCGTTCTGAAACACTTTTTCTGTAGAAAATGCAAGTGGAGATTCGGAGCGCTAAGAGGGTAATAGTGGAAAAAGGAATGTCTCCAAATATAAACTACACAGAATCATTCTGTGAAACTTCTTTCTGATCTGTGCATTCAGCTAACACAGTTAAACCATACTTTTGATTGAGCAGATCTGAACACTCTTTCTGTAGAAAATGCAACTGGACATTTGGAGCGCTAAGAGAGTAGTAGTGGAAAAAGGAATATATTCAAATATAAACTACACAGAAGCATTCTGTGAAACTACTTTCTGATCTGAGCATTCAGCTAACAGAGTTAAACCATACTTTTGATTGAGCAGTTTTGAATCACTCTGTCTGTAGAAAATGCAACTGGAAATTCGTAGCGCTAAGTGGGTAATAGTGGAAAAAAGAATATGTTCAAATATAAACTACACAGAAGCATTGTATGAAACTTCTTTCTGTTCTGTGCATTCAACTAACAGAGTTGAACCTGACTTTTGATTGAGCCTTTCTGAAACACTCTTTCTGTAGAAACTGCAATTGGACATTCTGAGCGCTAAGAGGCCTCTATTGGGAAAAAAAATATCTTCAAATAAAAACTACACAGAAGCATTGTGTGAAACTTATTTCTGATATGTTCATTAAGCTAACAGAGTTAAACCATACTTTTGATTGCGCAGTTCTGAACACTCTTTCTGTAGAAAATGCAAGTGGACATTCGGAGCGCTAAGAGGGTAATAGTGGAAAAAGGAATATATTGAAATATAAACTACACAGTAGCATTCTGTGAAAATTCTTTCTGTTCTTTGCATTCAACTAACAGAATTTAACCTTACTTTTGATTGAGCCGTTCTGAAACACTCTTTCTGTAGAAACTGCAATTGGACATGCTAAGCGCTAAGAGGCCTACATTGTGAAAAAGAATATCTTCAAATAAAAACTACACAGATGCATTCTGTGACACTTATTTCTGATCTGTAAATTCAGTTAACAGAGATAAAACATATTTTTGATAGTGCAGTTATGAAACACACTTTTTGTAGAAAATGCAAGTGGAGACTCGGAGCGCTAAAAGGGTAATATTGGAAAAAGGAATGTCTTCAAATATAAACTACACAGAATCATTCGGTGAAACTTCTTTCTGATCTGTGCATTCAGCTAACAGAGTTAAACCATACTTTTGATTGAGCAGATCTGAACACTCTTTCTGTAGAAAATGCAACTGGACATTTGGGGCGCTAAGAGCGTAGTAGTGGAAAAAGGAATATATTCAAATATAAACTACACAGAAGCATTCTGTGAAACTTCTTTCTGATCTGAGCATTCAGCTAACAGAGTTAAACCATACTTTTGATTGAGCAGTTTTGAAACACGCTGTCTGTAGAAAATGCAACTGGACATTCGTAGCGCTAAGTGGGTAATAGTGGAAAAAAGAATATGTTCAAATATAAACTACACAGAAGCATTGTATGAAACTACTTTCTGTCCTGTGCATTCAACTAACAGAGTTGAACCTTACTTTTGATTGAGCCGTTCTGAAACACTCTTTCTGTAGAAACTGCAATTGGACATTCTGAGCGCTAACAGGCCTATATTGGGAAAAAGAATGTCTACAAATAAAAACTACACAGAAGAATTGTGTGAAACTTCTTTCTGTTCTGTTTGTTCAACTAAAAGAGTTGAACCTTAGTTTTGATTGAGCCGTTCTGAAACACTTTTTCTGTAGAAAATGCAAGTGGAGATTCGGAGCGCTAAGAGGGTAATAGTGGAAAAAGGAATGTCTCCAAATATAAACTACACAGAATCATTCTGTGAAACTTCTTTCTGATCTGTGCATTCAGCTAACACAGTTAAACCATACTTTTGATTGAGCAGATCTGAACACTCTTTCTGTAGAAAATGCAACTGGACATTTGGAGCGCTAAGAGAGTAGTAGTGGAAAAAGGAATATATTCAAATATAAACTACACAGAAGCATTCTGTGAAACTACTTTCTGATCTGAGCATTCAGCTAACAGAGTTAAACCATACTTTTGCTTGAGCAGTTTTGAAACACTCTGTCTGTAGAAAATGCAACTGGAAATTCGTAGCGCTAAGTGGGTAATAGTGGAAAAAAGAATATGTTCAAATATAAACTACACAGAAGCATTGTATGAAACTTCTTTCTGTTCTGTGCATTCAACTAACAGAGTTGAACCTGACTTTTGATTGAGCCTTTCTGAAACACTCTTTCTGTAGAAAATGCAATTGGACATTCTGAGCGCTAAGAGGCCCCTATTGGGAAAAATAATATCTTCAAATAAAAACTACACAGAAGCATTGTTTGAAACTTATTTCTGATATGTTCATTAAGCTAACAGAGTTAAACCATACTTTTGATTGCGCAGTTCTGAACACTCTTTCTGTAGAAAATGCAAGTGGACATTCGGAGCGCTAAGAGGGTAATAGTGGAAAAAGGAATATATTCAAATATAAACTACACAGTAGCATTCTGTGAAAATTATTTCTGTTCTGTGCATTCAACTAACAGAGTTGAACCTTACTTTTGATTGAGCCGTTCTGAAACACTCTTTCTGTAGAAACTGCAATTGGACATGCTAAGCGCTAAGAGGCCTACATTGGGAAAAAGAATATCTTCAAATAAAAACTACACAGATGCATTCTGTGAAACTTATTTCTGATCTGTAAATTCAGTTAACAGAGATAAAACATATTTTTGATTGAGCAGTTATGAAACACTCTTTTTGTAGAAAACGCAAGTGGAGATTCGGAGCGCTAAGTGGGTAATAGTGGAAAAAGGAATGTGTTCAAATATAAACTACACAGAATCATTCGGTGAAACTTCTTTCTGATATGTGCATTCAGCTAACAGAGTTAAACCATACTTTTGATTGAGCAGATCTGAACACTCTTTCTGTAGAAAATGCAACTGGACATTTGGAGCGCTAAGAGCGTAGTAGTGGAAAAAGGAATATATTCAAATATAAACTACACAGAAGCATTCTGTGAAACTTCTTTCTGATCTGAGCATTCAGCTAACAGAGTTAAACCATACTTTTGATTGAGCAGTTTTGAAACACTCTGTCTGTAGAAAATGCAACTGGACATTCGTAGCGCTAAGTGGGTAATAGTGGAAAAAAGAATATGTTCAAATATAAACTACACAGAAGCATTGTATGAAACTTCTTTCTGTTCTGTGCATTCAACTAACAGAGTTGAACCTTACTTTTGATGGAGCCGTTCTGAAACACTCTTTCTGTAGAAACTGCAATTGGACATTCTGAGCGCTAAGAGGCCTATATTGGGAAAAAGAATGTCTACAAATAAAAACTACACAGAAGAATTGTGTGAAACTTCTTTCTGTTCTGTTTGTTCAACTAAAAGGGTTGAACCTTAGTTTTGATTGAGCCTTTCTGAAACACTCTTTCTGTAGGAAATGCAAGTGGAGATTCGGAGCGCTAAGAGGGTAATAGTGGAAAAAGGAATGTCTCCAAATATAAACTACACAGAATCATTCTGTGAAACTTCTTTCTGATCTGTGCATTCAGCTAACAGAGTTAAACCATACTTTTGATTGAGCAGATCTGAACACTCTTTCTGTAGAAAATGCAACTGGACATTTGGAGCGCTAAGAGCGTAGTAGTGGAAAAAGGAATATATTCAAATATAAACTACACAGAAGCATTCTGTGAAACTTCTTTCTGATCTGAGCATTCAGCTAACAGAGTTAAACCATACTTTTGATTGAGCAGTTTTGAAACACTCTGTCTGTAGAAAATGCAACTGGACATTCGTAGCGCTAAGTGGGTAATAGTGGAAAAAAGAATATGTTCAAATATAAACTACACAGAAGCATTGTATGAAACTTCTTTCTGTTCTGTGCATTCAACTAACAGAGTTGAACCTGACTTTTGATTGAGCCTTTCTGAAACACTCTTTCTGTAGAAACTGCAATTGGACATTCTGAGCGCTAAGAGGCCTATATTGGGAAAAATAATATCTTCAAATAAAAACTACACAGAAGCATTGTGTGAAACTTATTTCTGATATGTTCATTAAGCTAACAGAGTTAAACCATACTTTTGATTGCGCAGTTCTGAACACTCTTTCTGTAGAAAATGCAAGTGGACATTCGGAGCGCTAAGAGGGTAATAGTGGAAAAAGGAATATATTCAAATATAAACTACACAGTAGCATTCTGTGAAAATTCTTTCTGTTCTGTGCATTCAACTAACAGAGTTGAACCTTACTTTTGATTGAGCCGTTCTGAAACACTCTTTCTGTAGAAACTGCAATTGGACATGCTAAGCGCTAAGAGGCCTACATTGGGAAAAAGAATATCTTCAAATAAAAACTACACAGATGCATTCTGTGAAACTTATTTCTGATCTGTAAATTCAGTTAACAGAGATAAAACATATTTTTGATTGAGCAGTTATGAAACACTCTTTTTGTAGAAAATGCAAGTGGAGATTCGGAGCGCTAAGAGGGTAATAGTGGAAAAAGGAATGTCTTCAAATATAAACTACACAGAATCACTCGGTGAAACTTCTTTCTGATCTGTGCATTCAGCTAACAGAGTTAAACCATACTTTTGATTGAGCAGATCTGAACACTCTTTCTGTAGAAAATGCAACTGGACATTTGGAGCGCTAAGAGCGTAGTAGTGGAAAAAGGAATATATTCAAATATAAACTACACAGAAGCATTCTGTGAAACTTCTTTCGGATCTGAGCATTCAGCTAACAGAGTTAAACCATACTTTTGATTGAGCAGTTTTGAAACACTCTGTCGGTAGAAAATGCAACTGGACATTCGTAGCGCTAAGTGGGTAAGAGTGGAAAAAAGAAAATGTTCAAATATAAACTACACAGAAGCATTGTATGAAACTTCTTTCTGTTCTGTGCATTCAACTAACAGAGTTGAACCTTACTTTTGATTGAGCCGTTCTGAAACAGTCTTTCTGTAGAAACTGCAATTGGACATTCTGAGCGCTAAGAGGCCTATATTGGGAAAAAGAATGTCTACAAATAAAAACTACACAGAAGAATTGTGTGAAACTTCTTTCTGTTCTGTTTGTTCAACTAAAAGAGTTGAACCTTAGTTTTGATTGAGCCGTTCTGAAACACTCTTTCTGTAGAAAATGCAAGTGGAGATTCGGAGCGCTAAGAGGGTAATAGTGGAAAAAGAAATGTCTCCAAATATAAACTACACAGAATCATTCTATAAAACTTCTTTCTCATCTGTGCATTCAGCTAACAGAGTTAAACCATACTTTTGATTGAGCAGATCTGAACACTCTTTCTGTAGAAAATGCAACTGGACATTTGGAGCGCTAAGAGAGTAGTAGTGGAAAAAGGAATATATTCAAATATAAACTACACAGAAGCATTCTGTGAAACTTCTTTCTGATCTGAGCATTCAGCTAACAGAGTTAAACCATACTTTTGATTGAGCAGTTTTGAATCACTCTGTCTGTAGAAAATGCAACTGGAAATTCGTAGCGCTAAGTGGGTAATAGTGGAAAAAAGAATATGTTCAAATATAAACTACACAGAAGCATTGTATGAAACTTCTTTCTGTTCTGTGCATTCAACTAACAGAGTTGAACCTGACTTTTGATTGAGCCTTTCTGAAACACTCTTTCTGTAGAAACTGCAATTGGACATTCTGAGCGCTAAGAGGCCTCTATTGGGAAAAAAAATATCTTCAAATAAAAACTACACAGAAGCATTGTGTGAAACTTATTTCTGATATGTTCATTAAGCTAACAGAGTTAAACCATACTTTTGATTGCGCAGTTCTGAACACTCTTTCTGTAGAAAATGCAAGTGGACATTCGGAGCGCTAAGAGGGTAATAGTGGAAAAAGGAATATATTGAAATATAAACTACACAGTAGCATTCTGTGAAAATTCTTTCTGTTCTTTGCATTCAACTAACAGAGTTTAACCTTACTTTTGATTGAGCCGTTCTGAAACACTCTTTCTGTAGAAACTGCAATTGGACATGCTAAGCGCTAAGAGGCCTACATTGGGAAAAAGAATATCTTCAAATAAAAACTACACAGATGCATTCTGTGACACTTATTTCTGATCTGTAAATTCAGTTAACAGAGATAAAACATATTTTTGATAGTGCAGTTATGAAACACACTTTTTGTAGAAAATGCAAGTGGAGACTCGGAGCGCTAAAAGGGTAATAGTGGAAAAAGGAATGTCTTCAAATATAAACTACACAGAATCATTCGGTGAAACTTCTTTCTGATCTGTGCATTCAGCTAACAGAGTTAAACCATACTTTTGATTGAGCAGATCTGAACACTCTTTCTGTAGAAAATGCAACTGGACATTTGGGGCGCTAAGAGCGTAGTAGTGGAAAAAGGAATATATTCAAATATAAACTACACAGAAGCATTCTGTGAAACTTCTTTCTGATCTGAGCATTCAGCTAACAGAGTTAAACCATACTTTTGATTGAGCAGTTTTGAAACACTCTGTCTGTAGAAAATGCAACTGGACATTCGTAGCGCTAAGTGGGTAATAGTGGAAAAAAGAATATGTTCAAATATAAACTACACAGAAGCATTGTATGAAACTTCTTTCTGTTCTGTGCATTCAACTAACAGAGTTGAACCTTACTTTTGATTGAGCCGTTCTGAAACACTCTTTCTGTAGAAAATGCAATTGGACATTCTGAGCGCTAACAGGCCTATATTGGGAAAAAGAATGTCTACAAATAAAAACTACACAGAAGAATTGTGTGAAACTTCTTTCTGTTCTGTTTGTTCAACTAAAAGTGTTGAACCTTAGTTTTGATTGAGCCGTTCTGAAACACTTTTTCTGTAGAAAATGCAAGTGGAGATTCGGAGCGCTAAGAGGGTAATAGTGGAAAAAGGAATGTCTCCAAATATAAACTACACAGAATCATTCTGTGAAACTTCTTTCTGATCTGTGCATTCAGCTAACACAGTTAAACCATACTTTTGATTGAGCAGATCTGAACACTCTTTCTGTAGAAAATGCAACTGGACATTTGGAGCGCTAAGAGAGTAGTAGTGGAAAAAGGAATATATTCAAATATAAACTACACAGAAGCATTCTGTGAAACTTCTTTCTGATCTGAGCATTCAGCTAACAGAGTTAAACCATACTTTTGATTGTGCAGTTTTGAAACACTCTGTCTGTAGAAAATGCAACTGGAAATTCGTAGCGCTAAGTGGGTAATAGTGGAAAAAAGAATATGTTCAAATATAAACTACACAGAAGCATTGTATGAAACTTCTTTCTGTTCTGTGCATTCAACTAACAGAGTTGAACCTGACTTTTGATTGAGCCTTTCTGAAACACTCTTTCTGTAGAAAATGCAATTGGACATTCTGAGCGCTAAGAGGCCTCTATTGGGAAAAATAATATCTTCAAATAAAAACTACACAGAAGCATTTTGTGAAACTTATTTCTGATATGTTCATTAAGCTAACAGAGTTAAACCATACTTTTGATTGCGCAGTTCTGAACACTCTTTCTGTAGAAAATGCAAGTGGACATTCGGAGCGCTAAGAGGGTAATAGTGGAAAAAGGAATATATTCAAATATAAACTACACAGTAGCATTCTGTGAAAATTATTTCTGTTCTGTGCATTCAACTAACAGAGTTGAAAATTACTTTTGATTGAGCCGTTCTGAAACACTCTTTCTGTAGAAACTGCAATTGGACATGCTAAGCGCTAAGAGGCCTACATTGGGAAAAAGAATATCTTCAAATAAAAACTACACAGATGCATTCTGTGAAACTTATTTCTGATCTGTAAATTCAGTTAACAGAGATAAAACATATTTTTGATTGAGCAGTTATGAAACTCTCTTTTTGTAGAAAACGCAAGTGGAGATTCGGAGCGCTAAGTGGGTAATAGTGGAAAAAGGAATGTCTTCAAATATAAACTACACAGAATCATTCGGTGAAACTTCTTTCTGATCTGTGCATTCAGCTAACAGAGTTAAACCATACTTTTGATTGAGCAGATCTGAACACTCTTTCTGTAGAAAATGCAACTGGACATTTGGAGCGCTAAGAGCGTAGTAGTGGAAAAAGGAATATATTCAAATATAAACTACACAGAAGCATTCTGTGAAACTTCTTTCTGATCTGAGCATTCAGCTAACAGAGTTAAACCATACTTTTGATTGAGCAGTTTTGAAAAACTCTGTCTGTAGAAAATGCAACTGGACATTCGTAGCGCTAAGTGGGTAATAGTGGAAAAAAGAATATGTTCAAATATAAACTACACAGAAGCATTGTATGAAACTTCTTTCTGTTCTGTGCATTCAACTAACAGAGTTGAACCTTACTTTTGATGGAGCCGTTCTGAAACACTCTTTCTGTAGAAACTGCAATTGGACATTCTGAGCGCTAAGAGGCCTATATTGGGAAAAAGAATGTCTACAAATAAAAACTACACAGAAGAATTGTGTGAAACTTCTTTCTGTTCTGTTTGTTCAACTAAAAGGGTTGAACCTTAGTTTTGATTGAGCCTTTCTGAAACACTCTTTCTGTAGGAAATGCAAGTGGAGATTCGGAGCGCTAAGAGGGTAATAGTGGAAAAAGGAATGTCTCCAAATATAAACTACACAGAATCATTCTGTGAAACTTCTTTCTGATCTGTGCATTCAGCTAACAGAGTTAAACCATACTTTTGATTGAGCAGATCTGAACACTCTTTCTGTAGAAAATGCAACTGGACATTTGGAGCGCTAAGAGCGTAGTAGTGGAAAAAGGAATATATTCAAATATTAACTACACAGAAGCATTCTGTGAAACTTCTTTCTGATCTGAGCATTCAGCTAACAGAGTTAAACCATACTTTTGATTGAGCAGTTTTGAAACACTCTGTCTGTAGAAAATGCAACTGGACATTCGTAGCGCTAAGTGGGTAATAGTGGAAAAAAGAATATGTTCAAATAGAAACTACACAGAAGCATTGTATGAAACTTCTTTCTGTTCTGTGCATTCAACTAACAGAGTTGAACCTGACTTTTGATTGAGCCTTTCTGAAACACTCTTTCTGTAGAAACTGCAATTGGACATTCTGAGCGCTAAGAGGCCTACATTGGGAAAAATAATATCTTCAAATAAAAACTACACAGAAGCATTGTGTGAAACTTATTTCTGATATGTTCATTAAGCTAACAGAGTTAAACCATACTTTTGATTGCGCAGTTCTGAACACACTTTCTGTAGAAAATGCAAGTGGACATTCGGAGCGCTAAGAGGGTAATAGTGGAAAAAGGAATATATTCAAATATAAACTACACAGTAGCATTCTGTGAAAATTCTTTCTGTTCTGTGCATTCAACTAACAGAGTTGAACCTTACTTTTGATTGAGCCGTTCTGAAACACTCTTTCTGTAGAAACTGCAATTGGACATGCTAAGCGCTAAGAGGCCTACATTGGGAAAAAGAATATCTTCAAATAAAAACTACACAGATGCATTCTGTGAAACTTATTTCTGATCTGTAAATTCAGTTAACAGAGATAAAACATATTTTTGATTGAGCAGTTATGAAACACTCTTTTTGTAGAAAATGCAAGTGGAGATTCGGAGCGCTAAGAGGGTAATAGTGGAAAAAGGAATGTCTTCAAATATAAACTACACAGAATCATTCGGTGAAACTTCATTCTGATCTGTGCATTCAGCTAACAGAGTTAAACCATACTTTTGATTGAGCAGATCTGAACACTCTTTCTGTAGAAAATGCAACTGGACATTTGGAGCGCTAAGAGCGTAGTAGTGGAAAAAGGAATATATTCAAATATAAACTACACAGAAGCATTCTGTGAAACTTCTTTCGGATCTGAGAATTCAGCTAACAGAGTTAAACCATACTTTTGATTGAGCAGTTTTGAAACACTCTGTCTGTAGAAAATGCAACTGGATATTCGTAGCGCTAAGTGGGTAAGAGTGGAAAAAAGAAAATGTTCAAATATAAACTACACAGAAGCATTGTATGAAACTTCTTTCTGTTCTGTGCATTCAAATAACAGAGTTGAACCTTACTTTTGATTGAGCCGTTCTGAAACAGTCTTTCTGTAGAAACTGCAATTGGACATTCTGAGCGCTAAGAGGGCTCTATTGGGAAAAATAATATCTTCAAATAAAAACTACACAGAAGAATTGTGTGAAACTTATTTCTGATATGTTCATTAAGCTAACAGAGTTAAACCATACTTTTGATTGCGCAGTTCTGAACACTCTTTCTGTAGAAAATGCAAGTGGACATTCGGAGCGCTAAGAGGGTAATAGTGGAAAAAGGAATATATTCAAATATAAACTACACAGTAGCATTCTGTGAAAATTCTTTCTGTTCTGTGCATTCAACTAACAGAGTTGAACCTTACTTTTGATTGAGCCGTTCTGAAACACGCTTTCTGTAGAAACTGCAATTGGACTTACTAAGCGCTAAGAGGCCTACATTGGGAAAAAGAATATCTTCAAATAAAAACTACACAGATGCATTCTGTGAAACTTATTTCTGATCTGTAAATTCAGTTAACAGAGATAAAACATATTTTTGATTGAGCAGTTATGAAACACTCTTTTTGTAGAAAATTCAAGTGGAGATTCGGAGCGCTAAGTGGGTAATAGTGGAAAAAGGAAGTCTTCAAATATAAACTACACAGAATCATTCGGTGAAACTTCTTTCTGATCTGTGCATTCAGCTAACAGAGTTAAACCATACTTTTGATTGAGCAGATCTGAACACTCTTTCTGTAGAAAATGCAATTGGACATTTGGAGCGCTAAGAGCGTAGTAGTGGAAAAAGGAATATATTCAAATATAAACCACACAGAAGCATTCTGTGAAACTTCTTTCTGATCTGAGCATTCAGCTAACAGAGTTAAACCATACATTTGATTGAGCAGTTTTGAAACACTCTGTCTGTAGAAAATGCAACTGGACATTCGTAGCGCTAAGTGGGTAATAGTGGAAAAAAGAATATGTTCAAATATAAACTACACAGAAGCATTGTATGAAAATTCTTTCTGTTCTGTGCATTCAACTAACAGAGTTGAACCTTACTTTGATTGAGCCTTTCTGAAACACTCTTTCTGTAGAAACGGCAATTGGACATTCTGAGCGCTAAGAGGCCTCTATTGGGAAAAATAATATCTTCAAATAAAAACTACACAGAAGCATTGTGTGAAACTTATTTCTGATATGTTCATTAAGCTAACAGAGTTAAACCATTCTTTTGATTGCGCAGTTCTGAACACTCTTTCTGTAGAAAATGCAAGTTGACATTCGGAGCGCTAAGAGGGTAATAGTGGAAAAAGGAATATATTCAAATATAAACTACACAGTAGCATTCTGTGAAAATTCTTTCTGTTCTGTGCATTCAACTAACAGAGTTGAACTTTACTTTTGATTGAGCCGTTCTGAAACACTCTTTCTGTAGAAACTGCAATTGGACATGCTAAGCGCTAAGAGTCCTACATTGGGAAAAAGAATATCTTCAAATAAAAACTACACAGATGCATTCTGTGAAACTTATTTCTGATCTGTAAATTCAGTTAACAGAGATAAAACATATTTTTGATTGAGCAGTTATGAAACACTCTTTTTGTAGAAAATGCAAGTGGAGATTCGGAGCGCTAAGAGGGTAATAGTGGAAAAAGGAATGTCTTCAAATATAAACTACACAGAATCATTCGATGAAACTTCTTTCTGATCTGTGCATTCAGCTAACAGAGTTAAACCATACTTTTGATTGAGCAGATCTGAACACTCTTTCTGTAGAAAATGCAACTGGACATTTGGAGCGCTAAGAGAGTAGTAGTGGAAAAAGGAATATATTCAAATATAAACTACACAGAAGCATTCTGTGAAACTTCTTTCTGATCTGAGCATTCAGCTAACAGAGTTAAACCATACTTTTGATTGAGCAGTTTTGAAACACTCTGTCTGTAGAAAATGCAACTGGACATTCGTAGCGCTAAGTGGGTAATAGTGGAAAAAAGAATATGTTCAAATATAAACTACACAGAAGCATTGTATGAAACTTCTTTCTGTTCTGTGCATTCAACTAACAGAGTTGAACCTTACTTTTGATGGAGCCGTTCTGAAACACTCTTTCTGTAGTAACTGCAATTGGACATTCTGAGCGCTAAGAGGCCTATATTGGGAAAAAGAATGTCTACAAATAAAAACTACACAGAAGAATTGTGTGAAACTTCTTTCTGTTCTGTTTGTTCAACTAAAAGAGTTGAACCTTAGTTTTGATTGAGCCTTTCTGAAACACTCTTTCTGTAGAAAATGCAAGTGGAGATTCGAAGCGCTAAGAGTGTAATAGTGGAAAAAGGAATGTCTCCAAATATAAACTACACAGAATCATTCTGTGAAACTTCTTTCTGATCTGTGCATTCAGCTAACAGAGTTAAACCATACTTTTGATTGAGCAGATCTCAACACTCTTTCTGTAGAAAATGCAACTGGACATTTGGAGCGCTAAGAGCGTATTAGTGGAAAAAGTAATATATTCAAATATAAACTACACAGAAGCATTCTGTGAAACTTCTTTCTGATCTGAGCATTCAGCTAACAGAGTTAAACCATACTTTTGATTGAGCAGTTTTGAAACACTCTGTCTGTAGAAAATGCAACTGGACATTCGTAGCGCTAAGTGGGTAATAGTGGAAAAAAGAATATGTTCAAATATAAACTACACAGAAGCATTGTATGAAACTTCTTTCTGTTCTGTGCATTCAACTAACAGAGTTGAACCTGACTTTTGATTGGGCCTTTCTGAAACACTCTTTCTGTAGAAACTGCAATTGGACATTCTGAGCGCTAAGAGACCTATATTGGGAAAAATAATATCTTCAAATAAAAACTACACAGAAGCATTGTGTGAAACTTATTTCTGATATGTTCATTAAGCTAACAGAGTTAAACCATACTTTTGATTGCGCAGTTCTGAACACTCTTTCTGTAGAAAATGCAAGTGGACATTCGGAGCGCTAAGAGGGTAATAGTGGAAAAAGGAATATATTCAAATATAAACTACACAGTAGCATTCTGTGAAAATTCTTTCTGTTCTGTGCATTCAACTAACAGAGTTGAACCTTACTTTTGATTGAGCCGTTCTGAAACACTCTTTCTGTAGAAACTGCAATTGGACATGCTATGCGCTAAGAGGCCTACATTGGGAAAAAGAATATCTTCAAATAAAAACTACACAGATGCATTCTGTGAAACTTATTTCTGATCTGTAAATTCAGTTAACAGAGATAAAACATATTTTTGATTGAGCAGTTATGAAACACTCTTTTTGTAGAAAATGCAAGTGGAGATTCGGAGCGCTAAGAGGGTAATAGTGGAAAAAGGAATGTCTTCAAATATAAACTACACAGAATCATTCGGTGAAACTTCTTTCTGATCTGTGCATTCAGCTAACAGAGTTAAACCATACTTTTGATTGAGCAGATCTGAACACTCTTTCTGTAGAAAATGCAACTGGACATTTGGAGCGCTAAGAGCGTAGTAGTGGAAAAAGGAATATATTCAAATATAAACTACACAGAAGCATTCTGTGAAACTTCTTTCGGATCTGAGCATTCAGCTAACAGAGTTAAACCATACTTTTGATTGAGCAGTTTTGAAACACTCTGTCTGTAGAAAATGCAACTGGACATTCGTAGCGCTAAGTGGGTAATAGTGGAAAAAAGAAAATGTTCAAATATAAACTACACAGAAGCATTGTATGAAACTTCTTTCTGTTCTGTGCATTCAACTAACAGAGTTGAACCTTACTTTTGATTGAGCCGTTCTGAAACAGTATTTCTGTAGAAACTGCAATTGGACATTCTGAGCGCTAAGAGGGCTCTATTGGGAAAAATAATATCTTCAAATAAAAACTACACAGAAGAATTGTGTGAAACTTATTTCTGATATGTTCATTAAGCTAACAGAGTTAAACCATACTTTTGATTGCGCAGTTCTGAACACTCTTTCTGTAGAAAATACAAGTGGACATTCGGAGCGCTAAGAGGGTAATAGTGGAAAAAGGAATATATTCAAATATAAACTACACAGTAGCATTCTGTGAAAATTCTTTCTGTTCTGTGCATTCAACTAACAGAGTTGAACCTTACTTTTGATTGAGCCGTTCTGAAACACTCTTTCTGTAGAAACTGCAATTGGACTTGCTAAGCGCTAAGAGGCCTACATTGGGAAAAAGAATATCTTCAAATAAAAACTACACAGATGCATTCTGTGAAACTTATTTCTGATCTGTAAATTCAGTTAACAGAGATAAAACATATTTTTGATTGAGCAGTTATGAAACACTCTTTTTGTAGAAAATGCAAGTGGAGATTCGGGGCGCTAAGAGGGTAATAGTGGAAAAAGGAAAGCCTTCAAATATAAACTACACAGAATCATTCGGTGAAACTTCTTTCTGATCTGTGCATTCAGCTAACAGAGTTAAACCATACTTTTGATTGAGCAGATCTGAACACTCTTTCTGTAGAAAATGCAACTGGACATTTGGAGCGCTAAGAGCGTAGTAGTGGAAAAAGGAATATATTCAAATATAAACCACACAGAAGCATTCTGTGAAACTTCTTTCTGATATGAGCATTCAGCTAACAGAGTTAACCCATACATTTGATTGAGCAGTTTTGAAACACTCTGTCTGTAGAAAATGCAACTGGACATTCGTAGCGCTAAGTGGGTAATAGTGGAAAAAAGAATATGTTCAAATATAAACTACACAGAAGCATTGTATGAAACTTCTTTCTGTTCTGTGCATTCAACTAACAGAGTTGAACCTTACTTTGATTGAGCCTTTCTGAAACACTCTTTCTGTAGAAACTGCAATTGGACATTCTGAGCGCTAAGAGGCCTCTATTGGGAAAAATAATATCTTCAAATAAAAACTACACAGAAGCATTGTGTGAAACTTATTTCTGATATGTTCATTAAGCTAACAGAGTTAAACCATACTTTTGATTGCGCAGTTCTGAACACTCTTTCTGTAGAAAATGCAAGTTGACATTCGGAGCGCTAAGAGGGTAATAGTGGAAAAAGGAATATATTCAAATATAAACTACACAGTAGCATTCCGTGAAAATTCTTTCTGTTCTGTGCATTCAACTAACAGATTTGAACTTTACTTTTGATTGAGCCGTTCTGAAACACTCTTTCTGTAGAAACTGCAATTGGACATGCTAAGCGCTAAGAGGCCTACATTGGGAAAAAGAATATCTTCAAATAAAAACTACACAGATGCATTCTGTGAAACTTATTTCTGATCTGTAAATTCAGTTAACAGAGATAAAACATATTTTTGATTGAGCAGTTATGAAACACTCTTTTTGTAGAAAATGCAAGTGGAGATTTGGAGCGCTAAGAGGGTAATAGTGGAAAAAGGAATGTCTTCAAATATAAACTACACAGAATCATTCGATGAAACTTCTTTCTGATCTGTGCATTCAGCTAACAGAGTTAAACCATACTTTTGATTCAGCAGATCTGAACACTCTTTCTGTAGAAAATGCAACTGGACATTTGGAGCGCTAAGAGCGTAGTAGTGGAAAAAGGAATATATTCAAATATAAACTACACAGAAGCATTCTGTGAAACTTCTTTCTGATCTGAGCATTCAGATAACGGATTTAAACCATACTTTTGATTGAGCAGTTTTGAAACACTCTGTCTGTAGAAAATGCAACTGGAAATTCGTAGCGCTAAGTGGGTAATAATGGAAAAAAGAATATGTTCAAATATAAACTACACAGAAGCATTGTATGAAATTTCTTTCTGTTCTGTGCATTCAACTAACAGAGTTGAACCTTACTTTTTATTGAGCCTTTCTGAAACACTCTTTCTGTAGAAACTGCAATTGGACATTCAGAGCGCTAAGAGGCCTATATTGGGAAAAATAATATCTTCAAATAAAAACTACACAGAAGCATTGTGTGAAACTTATTTCTGATATGTTCATTAAGCTAGCAGAGTTAAACCATACTTTTGATTGCGCAGTTCTGAACACTCTTTCTGTAGAAAATGCAAGTGGACATTCGGAGCGCTAAGAGGGTAATATTGGAAAAAGGAATATATTCAAATATAAACTACACAGTAGCATTCTGTGAAAATTCTTTCTGTTCTGTGCATTCAACTAACAGAGTTGAACCTTACATTTGATTGAGCCGTTCTGAAACACTCTTTCTGTAGCAACTGCAATTGGACATGCTAAGCGCAAAGAGGCCTACATTGGGAAAAAGAATATCTTCAAATAAAAACTACACAGATGCATTCTGTGAAACTTATTTCTGATCTGTAAATTCAGTTAGAAGAGATAAAACATATTTTTGATTGAGCAGTTATGAAACACTCTTTTTGTAGAAAATGCAAGTGGATATTCGGAGCGCTAACAGGGTAATAGTGGAAAAAGGAATGTCTTCAAATATAAACTACACAGAATCATTCGGTGAAACTTCTTTCTGATCTGTGCATTCAGCTAACAGAGTTAAACCATACTTTTGATTGAGCAGATCTGAACACTCTTTCTGTAGAAAATGCAACTGGACATTTGGAGCGCTAAGAGCGTAGTAGTGGAAAAAGTAATATATTCAAATATAAACTACACAGAAGCATTCTGTGAAACTTCTTTCTGATCTGAGCATTCAGCTAACAGAGTTAAACCATACTTTTGATTGAGCAGTTTTGAAACACTCTGTCTGTAGAAAATGCAACTGGACATTCGTAGCGCTAAGTGGGTAATAGTGGACAAAAGAATATGTTCAAATATAAACTACACAGAATCATTGTATGAAACTTCTTTCTGTTCTGTGCATTCAACTAACAGAGTTGAACCTTACTTTTGATTGAGCCTTTCTGAAACACTCTTTCTGTAGAAACTGCAATTGGACCTTCTGAGCGCTAAGAGGCCTCTATTGGGAAAAATAATATCTTCAAATAAAAACTACACAGAAGCATTGTGTGAAACTTATTTCTGATATGTTCATTAAGCTAACAGAGTTAAACCATACTTTTGATTGCGCAGTTCTGAACACTCTTTCTGTAGAAAATGCAAGTGGACATTCAGAGCGCTAAGAGGGTAATAGTGGAAAAAGGAATATATTCAAATATAAACTACACAGTAGTATTCTGTGAAAATTCTTTCTGTTCTGTGCATTCAACTAACAGAGTAGAACCTTACTTTTGATTGAGCCGTTCTGAAACACTCTTTCTGTAGAAACTGCAATTGGACATGCTAAGCGCTAAGAGGCCTACATTGGGGAAAAGAATATCTTCAAATAAAAACTACACAGATGCATTCTGTGAAACTTATTTCTGATCTGTAAATTCAGTTAACAGAGATAAAACATATTTTTGATTGAGCAGTTATGAAACACTCTTTCTGTAGAAACTGCAATTGGACATTCTGAGCGCTAAGAGGCCTATATTGGGAAAAAGAATGTCTACAATTAAAAACTACACAGAAGAATTGTGTGAAACTTCTTTCTGTTCTGTTTGTTCAACTAAAAGAGTTGAACCTTAGTTTTGATTGAGAAGTTCTGAAACACTCTTTCTGTAGAAAATGCAAGTGGAGATTCGGAGCGCTAAGAGGGTAATAGTGGAAAAAGGAATGTCTCCAAATATAAACTACACAGAATCATTCTGTGAAACTTCTTTCTGATCTGTGCATTCAGCTAACAGAGTTAAACCATACTTTTGATTGAGCAGATCTGAACACTCTTTCTGTAGAAAATGAAACTGGACATTTGGAGCGCTAAGAGAGTAGTAGTGGAAAAAGGAATATATTCAAATATAAACTACACAGAAGCATTCTGTGAAACTTCTTTCTGATCTGAGCATTCAGCTAACAGAGTTAAACCATACTTTTGATTGAGCAGTTTTGAAACACTCTGTCTGTAGAAAATGCAACTGGACATTCGTAGCGCTAAGTGGGTAATAGTGGAAAAAAGAATATGTTCAAATATAAACTACACAGAAGCATTGTATGAAACTTCTTTCTGTTCTGTGCATTCAACTAACAGAGTTGAACCTTACTTTTGATTGAGCCTTTCTGAAACACTCTTTCTGTAGAAACTGCAATTGGACATTCTGAGCGCTAAGAGGCCTCTATTGGGAAAAATAATATCTTCAAATAAAAACTACACAGAAGCATTTTGTGAAACTTATTTCTGATATGTTCATTAAGCTAACAGAGTTAAACCATACTTTTGATTGCGCAGTTCTGAACACTCTTTCTGTAGAAAATGCAAGTGGACATTCGGAGCGCTAAGAGGGTAATAGTGGAAAAAGGAATATATTCAAGTATAAACTACACAGTAGCATTCTGTGAAAATTCTTTCTGTTCTGTGCATTCAACTAACAGAGTAGAACCTTACTTTTGATTGAGCCGTTCTGAAACACTCTTTCTGTAGAAACTGCAATTGGACATGCTAAGCGCTAAGAGGCCTACATTGGGGAAAAGAATATCTTCAAATAAAAACTACACAGATGCATTCTGTGAAACTTATTTCTGATCTGTAAATTCAGTTAACAGAGATAAAACATATTTTTGATTGAGCAGTTATGAAACACTCTTTTTGTAGAAAATGCAAGTGGAGATTCGGAGCGCTAAGAAGGTAATAGTGGAAAAAGGAATGTCTCCAAATATAAACTACACAGAATCATTCTGTGAAACTTCTTTCTGATCTGTGCATTCAGCTAACAGAGTTAAACCATACTTTTGATTGAGCAGATCTGAACACTCTTTCTGTAGAAAATGCAACTGGACATTTGGAGCGCTAAGAGCGTAGTAGTGGAAAAAGGAATATATTCAAATATAAACTACACAGAAGCATTCTGTGAAACTTCTTTCTGATCTGAGCATTCAGATAACGGATTTAAACCATACTTTTGATTGAGCAGTTTTGAAACACTCTGTCTGTAGAAAATGCAACTGGACATTCGTAGCGCTAAGTGGGTAATAGTGGAAAAAAGAATATGTTCAAATATAAACTACACAGAAGCATTGTATGAAATTTCTTTCTGTTCTGTGCATTCAACTAACAGAGTTGAACCTTACTTTTTATTGAGCCTTTCTGAAACACTCTTTCTGTAGAAACTGCAATTGGACATTCAGAGCGCTAAGAGGCCTATATTGGGAAAAATAATATCTTCAAATAAAAACTACACAGAAGCATTGTGTGAAACTTATTTCTGATATGTTCATTAAGCTAGCAGAGTTAAACCATACTTTTGATTGCGCAGTTCTGAACACTCTTTCTGTAGAAAATGCAAGTGGACATTCGGAGCGCTAAGAGGGTAATAGTGGAAAAAGGAATATATTCAAATATAAACTACACAGTAGCATTCTGTGAAAATTCTTTCTGTTCTGTGCATTCAACTAACAGAGTTGAACCTTACTTTTGATTGAGCCGTTTTGAAACACTCTTTCTGTAGCAACTGCAATTGGACATGCTAAGCGCAAAGAGGCCTACATTGGGAAAAAGAATATCTTCAAATAAAAACTACACAGATGCATTCTGTGAAACTTATTTCTGATCTGTAAATTCAGTTAGAAGAGATAAAACATATTTTTGATTGAGCAGTTATGAAACACTCTTTTTGTAGAAAATGCAAGTGGATATTCGGAGCGCTAACAGGGTAATAGTGGAAAAAGGAATGTCTTCAAATATAAACTACACAGAATCATTCGGTGAAACTTCTTTCTGATCTGTCCATTCAGCTAACAGAGTTAAACCATACTTTTGATTGAGCAGATCTGAACACTCTTTCTGTAGAAAATGCAACTGGACATTTGGAGGGCTAAGAGCGTAGTAGTGGAAAAAGTAATATATTCAAATATAAACTACACAGAAGCATTCTGTGAAACTTCTTTCTGATCTGAGCATTCAGCTAACAGAGTTAAACCATACTTTTGATTGAGCAGTTTTGAAACACTCTGTCTGTAGAAAATGCAACTGGACATTCGTAGCGCTAAGTGGGTAATAGTGGACAAAAGAATATGTTCAAATATAAACTACACAGAATCATTGTATGAAACTTCTTTCTGTTCTGTGCATTCAACTAACAGAGTTGAACCTTACTTTTGATTGAGCCGTTCTGAAACACTCTTTCTGTAGAAACTGCAATTGGACATTCTGAGCGCTAAGAGGCCTATATTGGGAAAAAGAATGTCTACAATTAAAAACTACACAGAAGAATTGTGTGAAACTTCTTTCTGTTCTGTTTGTTCAACTAAAAGAGTTGAACCTTAGTTTTGATTGAGAAGTTCTGAAACACTCTTTCTGTAGAAAATGCAAGTGGAGATTCGGAGCGCTAAGAGGGTAATAGTGGAAAAAGGAATGTCTCCAAATATAAACTACACAGAATCATTCTGTGAAACTTCTTTCTGATCTGTGCATTCAGCTAACAGAGTTAAACCATACTTTTGATTGAGCAGATCTGAACACTCTTTCTGTAGAAAATGCAACTGGACATTTGGAGCGCTAAGAGAGTAGTAGTGGAAAAAGGAATATATTCAAATATAAACTACACAGAAGCATTCTGTGAAACTTCTTTCTGATCTGAGCATTCAGCTAACAGAGTTAAACCATACTTTGAATGAGCAGTTTTGAAACACTCTGTCTGTAGAAAATGCAACTGGACATTCGTAGCGCTAAGTGGGTAATAGTGGAAAAAAGAATATGTTCAAATATAAACTACACAGAAGCATTGTATGAAACTTCTTTCTGTTTTGTGCATTCAACTAACAGAGTTGAACCTTACTTTTGATTGAGCCTTTCTGAAACACTCTTTCTGTAGAAACTGCAATTGGACATTCTGAGCGCTAAGAGGCCTATTTTGGGAAAAATAATATCTTCAAATAAAAACTACACAGAAGCATTGTGTGAAACTTATTTCTGATATGTTCATTAAGCTAACAGAGTTAAACCATACTTTTGATTGCGCAGTTCTGAACACTCTTTCTGTAGAAAATGCAAGTGGACATTCGGAGCGCTAAGAGGGTAATAGTGGAAAAAGGAATATATTCAAATATAAACTACTCAGTAGCATTCTGTGAAAATTCTTTCTGTTCTGTGCATTCAACTAACAGAGTTGAACCTTACTTTTGATTGAGCCGTTCTGAAACACTCTTTCTGTAGAAACTGCAATTGGACATGCTAAGCGCTAAGAGGCCTACATTGGGGAAAAGAATATCTTCAAATAAAAACTACACAGATGCATTCTGTGAAACTTATTTCTGATCTGTATATTCAGTTAACAGAGATAAAACATATTTTTGATTGAGCAGTTATGAAACACTCTTTTTGTAGAAAATGCAAGTGGAGATTCTGAGCGCTAAGTGGGTAATAGTGGAAAAAGGAATGTCTTCAAATATAAACTACACAGAATCATTCAGTGAAACTTCTTTCTGATTTGTGCATTCAGCTAACAGAGTTAAACCATACTTTGATTGAGCAGATCTGAACACTCTTTCTGTAGAATATGCAACTGGACATTTGGAGCGCTAAGAGCGTAGTAGTGGAAAAAGGAATATATTCAAATATAAACTACACAGAAGCATTCTGTGAAACTTCTTTCTGATCTGAGCATTCAGCTAACAGAGTTAAAGCATACTTTTGATTGAGCAGATTTGAAACACTCTCTCTGTAGAAAATGCAACTAGACATTCGTAGCGCTAAGTGGGTATTAGTGGAAAAAAGAATATGTTCAAATATAAACTACACAGAAGCATTGTATGAAACTTCTTTCTGTTCTGTGCATTCAACTAACAGAGTTGAACCTTACTTTTGATTGAGCCTTTCTGAAACACTCTTTCTGTAGAAACTGCAATTGGACATTCTGAGCGCTAAGAGGCCTATATTGGGAAAAATAATATCTTCAAATAAAAACTACACAGAAGCATTGTGTGAAACTTATTTCTGATAGGTTCATTAAGCAAACAGAGTTAAACCATACTTTTGATTGCGCAGTTCTGAACACTCTTTCTGTAGAAAATGCAAGTGGACATTCGGAGCGCTAAGAGGGTAATAGTGGAAAAAGGAATATATTCAAATATAAACTACACAGTAGCATTCTGTGAAAATTCTTTCTGTTCTGTGCATTCAACTAACAGAGTTGAACCTTACTTTTGATTGAGCCGTTCTGAAACACTCTTTCTGTAGAAACTGCAATTGGACATGCTAAGCGCTAAAGGGCCTACATTGGGGAAAAGAATATCTTCAAATAAAAACTACACAGATGCATTCTGTGAAACTTATTTCTGATCTGTAAATTCAGTTAACAGAGATAAAACATATTTTTGATTGAGCAGTTATGAAACACTCTTATTGTAGAAAATGCAAGTGGAGATTCGGAGCGCTAAGAGGGTAATAGTGGAAAAAGGAATGTCTTCAAATATAAACTACACAGAATCACTCGGTGAAACTTCTTTCTGATCTGTGCATTCAGCTAACAGTGTTAAACCATACTTTTGATTGAGCAGATCTGAACACTCTTTCTGTAGAAAATGCAACTGGACATTTGGAGCGCTAAGAGCGTAGCAGTGGAAAAAGGAATATATTCAAATATAAACTACACAGAAGCATTCTGTGAAACTTCTTTCTGATCTGAGCATTCAGCTAACAGAGTTAAACCATACTTTTGATTGAGCAGTTTTGAAACACTCTGTCTGTAGAAAATGCAACTGGACATTCGTAGCGCTAAGTGGGTAATAGTGGAAAAAAGAATATGTTCAAATAGAAACTACACAGAAGCATTGTATGAAACTTCTTTCTGTTCTGTGCATTCAACTAACAGAGTTGAACCTTACTTTTGATTGAGCCGTTCTGAAACACTCTATCTGTAGAAACTGCAATTGGAGATTCTGAGCGCTAAGAGGCCTTCATTGGGAAAAAGAATGTCTACAAATAAAAACTACAGAGAAGAATTGTGTGAAACTTCTTTCTGTTCTGTTTGTTCAACTAAAAGAGTTGAACCTTAGTTTTGATTGAGCCGTTCTGAAACACTCTTTCTGTAGAAAATGCAAGTGGAGATTCGGAGCGCTAAGACGGTAATAGTGGAAAAAGGAATGTCTCCAAATATAAACTACACAGAATCATTCTGTGAAACTTCTTTCTGATCTGTGCATTCAGCTAACAGAGTTAAACCATACTTTTGATTGAGCAGACCTGAACACTCTTTCGGTAGAAAATGCAACTGGACATTTTGAGCGCTAAGAGCGTAGTAGTGGAAAAAGGAATATATTCAAATATAAACTACACAGAAGCATTCTGTGAAACTTCTTTCTGATCTGAGCATTCAGCTAACAGAGTTAAACCATACTTTTGATTGAGCAGTTTTGAAACACTCTGTCTGTAGAAAATGCAACTGGACATTCGTAGCGCTAAGTGGGTAATAGTGGAAAAAAGAATATGTTCAAATATAAACTACACAGAAGCATTGTATGAAACTTCTTTCTGTTCTGTGCATTCAACTAACAGAGTTGAACCTTACTTTTGAATGAGCCTTTCTGAAACACTCTTTCTGTAGAAACTGCAATTGGACATTCTGAGCGATAAGAGGCCTATATTGGGAAAAAGAATGTCTACAAATAAAAACTACACAGAAGAATTGTGTGAAACTTCTTTCTGTTCTGTTTGTTCAACTAAAAGAGTTGAACCTTAGTTTTGATTGAGCCGTTCTGAAACACTCTTTCTGTAGAAAATGCAAGTGGAGATTCGGAGCGCTAAGAGGGTAATAGTGGAAAAAGGAATGTCTCCAAATATAAACTACACAGAATCATTCTGTGAAACTTCTTTCTGATCTGTGCATTCAGCTAACAGAGTTAAACCATACTTTTGATTGAGCAGATCTGAACACTCTTTCTGTAGAAAATGCAACTGGACATTTGGAGCGCTAAGAGAGTAGTAGTGGAAAAAGGAATATATTCAAATATAAACTACACAGAAGCATTCTGTGAAACTTCTTTCTGATCTGAGCATTCAGCTAACAGAGTTAAACCATACTTTTGATTGAGCCGTTTTGAAACACTCTGTCTGTAGAAAATGCAACTGGACATTCGTAGCGCTAAGTGGGTAATAGTGGAAAAAAGAATATGTTCAAATATAAACTACACAGAAGCATTGTATGAAACTTCTTTCTGTTCTGTGCATTCAACTAACAGAGTTGAACCTTACATTTGATTGAGCCTTTCTGAAACACTCTTTCTGTAGAAACTGCAATTGGACATTCTGAGCGCTAAGAGGCCTCTATTGGGAAAAATAATATCTTCAAATAAAAACTACACAGAAGCATTGTGTGAAACTTATTTCTGATATGTTCATTAAGCTAACAGAGTTAAACCATACTTTTGATTGCGCAGTTCTGAACACTCTTTCTGTAGAAAATGCAAGTGGACATTCGGAGCGCTAAGAGGGTAATAGTGGAAAAAGGAATATATTCAAATATAAACTACACAGTAGCATTCTGTGAAAATTCTTTCTGTTCTGTGCATTCAACTAACAGAGTAGAACCTTACTTTTGATTGAGCCGTTCTGAAACACTCTTTCTGTAGAAACTGCAATTGGACATGCTAAGCGCTAAGAGGCCTACATTGGGGAAAAGAATATCTTCAAATAAAAACTACACAGATGCATTCTGTGAAACATATTTCTGATCTGTAAATTCAGTTAACAGAGATAAAACATATTTTTGATTGAGCAGTTATGAAACACTCTTTTTGTAGAAAATGCAAGTGGAGATTCGGAGCGCTAAGTGGGTAATAGTGGAAAAAGAATGTCTCCAAATATAAACTACACAGAATCATTCGGTGAAACTTCTTTCTGATCTCTGCATTCAGCTAACAGAGTTAAACCATACTTTTGATTGAGCAGATCTGAACACTCTTTCTGTAGAAAATGCAACTGGACATTTGGAGCGCTAAGAGCGTAGTAGTGGAAAAAGGAATATATTCAAATATAAACTACACAGAAGCATTCTGTGAAACCTCTTTCTGATCTGAGCATTCAGCTAACAGAGTTAAACCATACTTTTGATTGAGCAGTTTTGAAACACTCTGTCTGTAGAAAATGCAACTGGACATTCGTAGAGCTAAGTGGGTAATAGTGGAAAATAGAATATGTTCAAATATAAACTACACAGAAGCATTGTATGAAACTTCTTTCTGTTCTGTGCATTCAACTAACAGAGTTGAACCTTACTTTTGATTGAGCCTTTCTGAAACACTCTTTCTGTAGAAACTGCAATTGGACATTCTGAGCGCTAAGAGGCCTATATTGGGAAAAATAATATCTTCAAATAAAAACTACACAGAAGCATTGTGTGAAACTTATTTCTGATATGTTCATTAAGCTAACAGAGTTAAACCATACTTTTGATTGCGCAGTTCTGAACACTCTTTCTGTAGAAAATGCAAGTGGACATTCGGAGCGCTAAGAGGGTAATAGTGGAAAAAGGAATATATTCAAATATAAACTACTCAGTAGCATTCTGTGAAAATTCTTTCTGTTCTGTGCATTCAACTAACAGATTTGAACCTTACTTTTGATTGAGCCGTTCTGAAACACTCTTTCTGTAGAAACTGCAATTGGACATGCTAAGCGCTAAGAGGCCTACATTGGGGAAAAGAATATCTTCAAATAAAAACTACACAGATGCATTCTGTGTAACTTATTTCTGATCTGAAAATTCAGTTAACAGAGATAAAACATATTTTTGATTGAGCAGTTATGAAACACTCTTTTTGTAGAAAATGCAAGTGGAGATTCGGAGCGCTAAGAGGGTAATAGTGGAAAAAGGAATGTCTTCAAATATAAACTACACAGAATCATTTGGTGAAACTTCTTTCTGATCTGTGCATTCAGCTAACAGAGTTAAACCATACTTTTGATTGAGCAGATCTTAACACTCTTTCTGTAGAAAATGCAACTGGACATTTGGAGCGCTAAGAGCGTAGTAGTGGAAAAAGGAATATATTCATATATAAACTACACAGAAGCATTCTGTGAAACTTCTTTCTGATCTGAGCATTCAGCTAACAGAGTTAAAGCATACTTTTGATTGAGCAGATTTGAAACACTCTGTCTGTAGAAAATGCAACTAGACATTCGTAGCGCTAAGTGGGTAATAGTGGAAAAAAGAATATGTTCAAATATAAACTACACAGAAGCATTGTATGAAACTTCTTTCTGTTCTGTGCATTCAACTAACAGAGTTGAAACTTACTTTTGATTGAGCCTTTCTGAAACACTCTTTCTGTAGAAACTGCAATTGGACATTCTGAGCGCTAAGAGGCCTATATTGGGAAAAATAATATCTTCAAATAAAAACTACACAGAAGCATTGTGTGAAACTTATTTCTGATATGTTCATTAAGCTAACAGAGTTAAACCATACTTTTGATTGCGCAGTTCTGAACACTCTTTCTGTAGAAAATGCAAGTGGACATTCGGAGCGCTAAGAGGGTAATAGTGGAAAAAGGAATATATTCAAATATAAACTACACAGTAGCATTCTGTGAAAATTCTTTCTGTTCTGTGCATTCAACTAACAGAGTTGAACCTTACTTTTGATTGAGCCGTTCTGAAACACTCTTTCTGTAGAAACTGCAATTGGACATGCTAAGCGCTAAGAGGCCTACATTGGGGAAAAGAATATCTTCAAATAAAAACTACACAGATGCATTCTGTGAAACTTATTTCTGATCTGTAAATTCAGTTAACAGAGATAAAACATATTTTTGATTGAGCAGTTATGAAACACTCTTTTTGTAGACAATGCAAGTGGAGATTCGGAGCGCTAAGAGGGTAATAGTGGAAAAAGGAATGTCTTCAAATATAAACTACACAGAATCATTCGGTGAAACTTCTTTCTGATCTGTGCATTCAGCTAACAGAGTTAAACCATACTTTTGATTGAGCAGATCTGAACACTCTTTCTGTAGAAAATGCAACTGGACATTTGGAGCGCTAAGAGCGTAGCAGTGGAAAAAGGAATATATTCAAATATAAACTACACAGAAGCATTCTGTGAAACTTCTTTCTGATCTGAGCATTCAGCTAACAGAGTTAAAGCATACTTTTGATTGAGCAGTTTTGAAACACTCTGTCTGTAGAAAATGCAACTGGACATTCGTAGCGCTAAGTGGGTAATAGTGGAAAAAAAAATATGTTCAAATATAAACTACACAGAAGCATTGTATGAAACTTCTTTCTGTTCTGTGCATTCAACTAACAGAGTTGAACCTTACTTTTGATTGAGCCGTTCTGAAACACTCTTTCTGTAGAAACTGCAATTGGACATTCTGAGCGCTAAGAGGCCTATATTGGGAAAAAGAATGTCTACAAATAAAAACTACACAGAAGAATTGTGTGAAACTTCTTTCTGTTCTGTTTGTTCAACTAAAAGAGTTGAACCTTAGTTTTGATTGAGCCGTTCTGAAACACTCTTTCTGTAGAAAATGCAAGTGGAGATTCGGAGCGCTAAGAGGGTAATAGTGGAAAAAGGAATGTCTCCAAATATAAACTACACAGAATCATTCTGTGAAACTTCTTTCTGATCTGTGCATTCAGCTAACAGAGTTAAACCATACTTTTGATTCAGCAGATCTGAACACTCTTTCTGTAGAAAATGCAACTGGACATTTGGAGCGCTAAGAGAGTAGTAGTGGAAAAAGGAATATATTCAAATATAAACTACACAGAAGCATTCTGTGAAACTTCTTTCTGATCTGAGCATTCAGCTAACAGAGTTAAAGCATACTTTTGATTGAGCAGTTTTGAAACACTCTGTCTGTAGAAAATGCAACTGGACATTCGTAGCGCTAAGTGGGTAATAGTGGAAAAAAGAATATGTTCAAATAGAAACTACACAGAAGCATTGTATGAAACTTCTTTCTGTTCTGTGCATTCAACTAACAGAGTTGAACCTTACTTTTGATTGAGCCTTTCTGAAACACTCTTTCTGTAGAAACTGCAATTGGACATTCTGAGCGCTAAGAGGCTTCTATTGGGAAAAATAATATCTTCAAATAAAAACTACACAGAACCATTGTTTGAAACTTATTTCTGATATGTTCATTAAGCTAACAGAGTTAAACCATACTTTTGATTGCGCAGTTCTGAACACTCTTTCTGTAGAAAATGCAAGTGGACATTCGGAGCGCTAAGAGGGTAATAGTGGAAAAAGGAATATTTTCAAATATAAACTACTCAGTAGCATTCTGTGAAAATTCTTTCTGATCTGTGCATTCAACTAACAGAGTTGAACCTTACTTTTGATTGAGCCGTTCTGAAACACTCTTTCTGTAGAAACTGCAATTGGACATGCTAAGCGCTAAGAGGCCTACATTGGGAAAAAGAATATCTTCAAATAAAAACTACACAGATGCATTCTGTGAAACTTATTTCTGATCTGTAAATTCAGTTAACAGAGATAAAACATATTTTTGATTGAGCAGTTATGAAACACTCTTTTTGTAGAAAATGCAAGTGGAGATTCGGAGCGCTAAGAGTGTAATAGTGGAAAAAGTAATGTCTTCAAATATAAACTACACAGAATCATTCGGTGAAACTTCTTTCTGATCTGTGCATTCAGCTAACAGAGTTAAACCATACTTTTGATTGAGCAGATCTGAACACTCTTTCTGTAGAAAATGCAACTGGACATTTGGAGCGCTAAGAGCGTAGCAGTGGAAAAAGGAATATATTCAAATATAAACTACACAGAAGCATTCTGTGAAACTTCTTTCTGATCTGAGCATTCAGCTAACAGAGTTAAAGCATACTTTTGATTGAGCAGTTTTGAAACACTCTGTCTGTAGAAAATGCAACTGGACATTCGTAGCGCTAAGTGGGTAATAGTGGAAAAAAGAATATGTTCAAATAGAAACTACACAGAAGCATTGTATGAAACTTCTTTCTGTTCTGTGCATTCAACTAACAGAGTTGAACCTTACTTTTGATTGAGCCTTTCTGAAACACTCTTTCTGTAGAAACTGCAATTGGACATTCTGAGCGCTAAGAGGCTTCTATTGGGAAAAATAATATCTTCAAATAAAAACTACACAGAACCATTGTTTGAAACTTATTTCTGATATGTTCATTAAGCTAACAGAGTTAAACCATACTTTTGATTGCGCAGTTCTGAACACTCTTTCTGTAGAAAATGCAAGTGGACATTCGGAGCGCTAAGAGGGTAATAGTGGAAAAAGGAATATATTCAAATATAAACTACTCAGTAGCATTCTGTGAAAATTCTTTCTGTTCTGTGCATTCAACTAACAGAGTTGAACCTTACTTTTGATTGAGCCGTTCTGAAACACTCTTTCTGTAGAAACTGCAATTGGACATGCTAAGCGCTAAGAGGCCTACATTGGGAAAAAGAATATCTTCAAATAAAAACTACACAGATGCATTCTGTGAAACTTATTTCTGATTTGTAAATTCAGTTAACAGAGATAAAACATATTTTTGATTGAGCAGTTATGAAACACTCTTTTTGTAGAAAATGCAAGTGGAGATTCGGAGCGCTAAGAGGGTAATAGTGGAAAAAGCCATGTCTTCAAATATAAACTACACAGAATCATTCGATGAAACTTCTTTCTGATCTGTGCATTCAGCTAACAGAGTTAAACCATACTTTTGATTGAGCAGATCTGAACACTCTTTCTGTAGAAAATGCAACTGGACATTTGGAGCGCTAAGAGCGTAGTAGTGGAAAAAGGAATATATTTAAATATAAACTACACAGAAGCATTCTGTGAAACTTCTTTCTGATCTGAGCATTCAGCTAACAGAGTTAAAGCATACTTTTGATTGAGCAGTTTTGAAACACTCTGTCTGTAGAAAATGAAACTGGACATTCGTAGCGCTAAGTGGGTAATAGTGGAAAAAAAAATATGTTCAAATATAAACTACACAGAAGCATTGTATGAAACTTCTTTCTGTTCTGTGCATTCAACTAACAGAGTTGAACCTTACTTTTGATTGAGCCGTTCTGAAACACTCTTTCTGTAGAAACTGCAATTGGACATTCTGAGCGCTAAGAGGCCTATATTGGGAAAAAGAATGTCTACAAATAAAAACTACACAGAAGAATTGTGTGAAACTTCTTTCTGTTCTGTTTGTTCAACTAAAAGAGTTGAACCTTAGTTTTGATTGAGCCGTTCTGAAACACTCTTTCTGTAGAAAATGCAAGTGGAGATTCGGAGCGCTAAGAGGGTAATAGTGGAAAAAGGAATGTCTCCAAATATAAACTACACAGAATCATTCTGTGAAACTTCTTTCTGATCTGTGCATTCAGCTAACAGAGTTAAACCATACTTTTGATTCAGCAGATCTGAACACTCTTTCTGTAGAATATGCAACTGGACATTTGGAGCGCTAAGAGAGTAGTAGTGGAAAAAGGAATATATTCAAATATAAACTACACAGAAGCATTCTGTGAAACTTCTTTCTGATCTGAGCATTCAGCTAACAGAGTTGAACCTTACTTTTGATTGAGCCGTTCTGAAACACTCTTTCTGTAGAAACTGCAATTGGACATGCTAAGCGCTAAGAGGCCTACCTTGGGAAAAAGAATATCTTCAAATAAAAACTACACAGATGCATTCTGTGAAACTTATTTCTGATCTGTAAATTCAGTTTACAGAGATAAAACATATTTTTGATTGAGCAGTTATGAAACACTCTTTTTGTAGAAAATGCAAGTGGAGATTCGGAGCGCTAAGAGGGTAATAGTGGAAAAAGGAATGTCTTCAAATATAAACTACACAGAATCATTCGGTGAAACTTCTTTCTGATCTGTGCATTCAGCTAACAGAGTTAAACCATACTTTTGATTGAGCAGATCTGAACACTCTTTCTGTAGAAAATGCAACTGGACATTTGGAGCGCTAAGAGCGTAGTAGTGGAAAAAGGAATATATTCAAATATAAACTACACAGAAGCATTCTGTGAAACTTCTTTCTGATCTGAGCATTCAGCTAACAGAGTTAAAGCATACTTTTGATTGAGCAGATTTGAAACACTCTGTCTGTAGAAAATGCAACTAGACATTCGTAGCGCTAAGTGGGTAATAGTGGAAAAAAGAATATGTTCAAATATAAACTACACAGAAGCATTGTATGAAACTTCTTTCTGTTCTGTGCATTCAACTAACAGAGTTGAACCTTACTTTTGATTGAGCCTTTCTGAAACACTCTTTCTGTAGAAACTGCAATTGGACATTCTGAGCGCTAAGAGGCCTATATTGGGAAAAATAATATCTTCAAATAAAAACTACACAGAAGCATTGTGTGAAACTTATTTCTGATATGTTCATTAAGCTAACAGAGTTAAACCATACTTTTGATTGCGCAGTTCTGAACACTCTTTCTGTAGAAAATGAAAGTGGACATTCGGAGCGCTAAGAGGGTAATAGTGGAAAAAGGAATATATTCAAATATAAACTACACAGTAGCATTCTGTGAAAATTCTTTCTGTTCTGTGCATTCAACTAACAGATTTGAACCTTACTTTTGATTGAGCCGTTCTGAAACACTCTTTCTGTAGAAACTGCAATTGGACATGCTAAGCGCAAAGAGGCCTACATTGGGGAAAAGAATATCTTCAAATAAAAACTACACAGATGCATTCTGTGAAACTTATTTCTGATCTGTAAATTCAGTTAACAGAGATAAAACATATTTTTGATTGAGCAGTTATGAAACACTCTTTTTGTAGAAAATGCAAGTGGAGATTCGGAGCGCTAAGAGGGTAATAGTGGAAAAAGGAATGTCTTCAAATATAAACTACACAGAATCATTCGGTGAAACTTCTTTCTGATCTGTGCATTCAGCTAACAGAGTTAAACCATACTTTTGATTGAGCAGATCTGAACACTCTTTCTGTAGAAAATGCAACTGGACATTTGGAGCGCTAAGAGCGTAGCAGTGGAAAAAGGAATATATTCAAATATAAACTACACAGAAGCATTCTGTGAAACTTCTTTCTGATCTGAGCATTCAGCTAACAGAGTTAAAGCATACTTTTGATTGAGCAGTTTTGAAACACTCTGTCTGTAGAAAATGCAACTGGACATTCGTAGCGCTAAGTGGGTAATAGTGGAAAAAAGAATATGTTCAAATAGAAACTACACAGAAGCATTGTATGAAACTTCTTTCTGTTCTGTGCATTCAACTAACAGAGTTGAACCTTACTTTTGATTGAGCCTTTCTGAAACACTCTTTCTGTAGAAACTGCAATTGGACATTCTGAGCGCTAAGAGGCTTCTATTGGGAAAAATAATATCTTCAAATAAAAACTACACAGAACCATTGTTTGAAACTTATTTCTGATATGTTCATTAAGCTAACAGAGTTAAACCATACTTTTGATTGCGCAGTTCTGAACACTCTTTCTGTAGAAAATGCAAGTGGACATTCGGAGCGCTAAGAGGGTAATAGTGGAAAAAGGAATATATTCAAATATAAACTACTCAGTAGCATTCTGTGAAAATTCTTTCTGTTCTGTGCATTCAACTAACAGAGTTGAACCTTACTTTTGATTGAGCCGTTCTGAAACACTCTTTCTGTAGAAACTGCAATTGGACATGCTAAGCGCTAAGAGGCCTACATTGGGAAAAAGAATATCTTCAAATAAAAACTACACAGATGCATTCTGTGAAACTTATTTCTGATTTGTAAATTCAGTTAACAGAGATAAAACATATTTTTGATTGAGCAGTTATGAAACACTCTTTTTGTAGAAAATGCAAGTGGAGATTCGGAGCGCTAAGAGGGTAATAGTGGAAAAAGCAATGTCTTCAAATATAAACTACACAGAATCATTCGATGAAACTTCTTTCTGATCTGTGCATTCAGCTAACAGAGTTAAACCATACTTTTGATTGAGCAGATCTGAACACTCTTTCTGTAGAAAATGCAACTGGACATTTGGAGCGCTAAGAGCGTAGTAGTGGAAAAAGGAATATATTTAAATATAAACTACACAGAAGCATTCTGTGAAACTTCTTTCTGATCTGAGCATTCAGCTAACAGAGTTAAAGCATACTTTTGATTGAGCAGTTTTGAAACACTCTGTCTGTAGAAAATGAAACTGGACATTCGTAGCGCTAAGTGGGTAATAGTGGAAAAAAAAATATGTTCAAATATAAACTACACAGAAGCATTGTATGAAACTTCTTTCTGTTCTGTGCATTCAACTAACAGAGTTGAACCTTACTTTTGATTGAGCCGTTCTGAAACACTCTTTCTGTAGAAACTGCAATTGGACATTCTGAGCGCTAAGAGGCCTATATTGGGAAAAAGAATGTCTACAAATAAAAACTACACAGAAGAATTGTGTGAAACTTCTTTCTGTTCTGTTTGTTCAACTAAAAGAGTTGAACCTTAGTTTTGATTGAGCCGTTCTGAAACACTCTTTCTGTAGAAAATGCAAGTGGAGATTCGGAGCGCTAAGAGGGTAATAGTGGAAAAAGGAATGTCTCCAAATATAAACTACACAGAATCATTCTGTGAAACTTCTTTCTGATCTGTGCATTCAGCTAACAGAGTTAAACCATACTTTTGATTCAGCAGATCTGAACACTCTTTCTGTAGAATATGCAACTGGACATTTGGAGCGCTAAGAGAGTAGTAGTGGAAAAAGGAATATATTCAAATATAAACTACACAGAAGCATTCTGTGAAACTTCTTTCTGATCTGAGCATTCAGCTAACAGAGTTGAACCTTACTTTTGATTGAGCCGTTCTGAAACACTCTTTCTGTAGAAACTGCAATTGGACATGCTAAGCGCTAAGAGGCCTACCTTGGGAAAAAGAATATCTTCAAATAAAAACTACACAGATGCATTCTGTGAAACTTATTTCTGATCTGTAAATTCAGTTTACAGAGATAAAACATATTTTTGATTGAGCAGTTATGAAACACTCTTTTTGTAGAAAATGCAAGTGGAGATTCGGAGCGCTAAGAGGGTAATAGTGGAAAAAGGAATGTCTTCAAATATAAACTACACAGAATCATTCGGTGAAACTTCTTTCTGATCTGTGCATTCAGCTAACAGAGTTAAACCATACTTTTGATTGAGCAGATCTGAACACTCTTTCTGTAGAAAATGCAACTGGACATTTGGAGCGCTAAGAGCGTAGTAGTGGAAAAAGGAATATATTCAAATATAAACTACACAGAAGCATTCTGTGAAACTTCTTTCTGATCTGAGCATTCAGCTAACAGAGTTAAAGCATACTTTTGATTGAGCAGATTTGAAACACTCTGTCTGTAGAAAATGCAACTAGACATTCGTAGCGCTAAGTGGGTAATAGTGGAAAAAAGAATATGTTCAAATATAAACTACACAGAAGCATTGTATGAAACTTCTTTCTGTTCTGTGCATTCAACTAACAGAGTTGAACCTTACTTTTGATTGAGCCTTTCTGAAACACTCTTTCTGTAGAAACTGCAATTGGACATTCTGAGCGCTAAGAGGCCTATATTGGGAAAAATAATATCTTCAAATAAAAACTACACAGAAGCATTGTGTGAAACTTATTTCTGATATGTTCATTAAGCTAACAGAGTTAAACCATACTTTTGATTGCGCAGTTCTGAACACTCTTTCTGTAGAAAATGAAAGTGGACATTCGGAGCGCTAAGAGGGTAATAGTGGAAAAAGGAATATATTCAAATATAAACTACACAGTAGCATTCTGTGAAAATTCTTTCTGTTCTGTGCATTCAACTAACAGATTTGAACCTTACTTTTGATTGAGCCGTTCTGAAACACTCTTTCTGTAGAAACTGCAATTGGACATGCTAAGCGCAAAGAGGCCTACATTGGGGAAAAGAATATCTTCAAATAAAAACTACACAGATGCATTCTGTGAAATTTATTTCTGATCTGTAAATTCAGTTAACAGAGATAAAACATATTTTTGATTGAGCAGTTATGAAACACTCTTTTTGTAGAAAATGCAAGTGGAGATTCGGAGCGCTAAGAGGGTAATAGTGGAAAAAGGAATGTCTTCAAATATAAACTACACAGAATCATTCGGTGAAACTTCTTTCTGATCTGTGCATTCAGCTAACAGAGTTAAACCATACTTTTGATTGAGCAGATCTGAACACTCTTTCTGTAGAAAATGCAACTGGACATTTTGAGCGCTAAGAGCGTAGTAGTGGAAAAAGGAATATATTCAAATATAAACTACACAGAAGCATTCTGTGAAACTTCTTTCTGATCTGAGCATTCAGCTAACAGAGTTAAAGCATACTTTTGATTGAGCAGTTTTGAAACACTCTGTCTGTAGAAAATGCAACTGGACATTCGTAGAGCTAAGTGGGTAATAGTGGAAAATAGAATATGTTCAAATATAAACTACACAGAAGCATTGTATGAAACTTCTTTCTGTTCTGTGCATTCAACTAACAGAGTTGAACCTTACTTTTGATTGAGCCTTTCTGAAACACTCTTTCTGTAGAAACTGAAATTGGACATTCTGAGCGCTAAGAGGCCTATATTGGGAAAAATAATATCTTCAAATAAAAACTACACAGAAGCATTGTGTGAAACTTATTTCTGATATGTTCATTAAGCTAAGAGAGTTAAACCATACTTTTGATTGCGCAGTTCTGAACACTCTTTCTGTAGAAAATGCAAGTGGACATTCGGAGCGCTAAGAGGGTAATAGTGGAAAAAGGAATATATTCAAATATAAACTACTCAGTAGCATTCTGTGAAAATTCTTTCTGTTCTGTGCATTCAACTAACAGATTTGAACCTTACTTTTGATTGAGCCGTTCTGAAACACTCTTTCTGTAGAAACTGCAATTGGACATGCTAAGCGCTAAGAGGCCTACATTGGGGAAAAGAATATCTTCAAATAAAAACTACACAGATGCATTCTGTGTAACTTATTTCTGATCTGAAAATTCAGTTAACAGAGATAAAACATATTTTTGATTGAGCAGTTATGAAACACTCTTTTTGTAGAAAATGCAAGTGGAGATTCGGAGCGCTAAGAGGGTAATAGTGGAAAAAGGAATGTCTTCAAATATAAACTACACAGAATCATTTGGTGAAACTTCTTTCTGATCTGTGCATTCAGCTAACAGAGTTAAACCATACTTTTGATTGAGCAGATCTGAACACTCTTTCTGTAGAAAATGCAACTGGACATTTGGAGCGCTAAGAGCGTAGTAGTGGAAAAAGGAATATATTCATATATAAACTACACAGAAGCATTCTGTGAAACTTCTTTCTGATCTGAGCATTCAGCTAACAGAGTTAAAGCATACTTTTGATTGAGCAGATTTGAAACACTCTGTCTGTAGAAAATGCAACTAGACATTCGTAGCGCTAAGTGGGTAATAGTGGAAAAAAGAATATGTTCAAATATAAACTACACAGAAGCATTGTATGAAACTTCTTTCTGTTCTGTGCATTCAACTAACAGAGTTGAAACTTACTTTTGATTGAGCCTTTCTGAAACACTCTTTCTGTAGAAACTGCAATTGGACATTCTGAGCGCTAAGAGGCCTATATTGGGAAAAATAATATCTTCAAATAAAAACTACACAGAAGCATTGTGTGAAACTTATTTCTGATATGTTCATTAAGCTAACAGAGTTAAACCATACTTTTGATTGCGCAGTTCTGAACACTCTTTCTGTAGAAAATGCAAGTGGACATTCGGAGCGCTAAGAGGGTAATAGTGGAAAAAGGAATATATTCAAATATAAACTACACAGTAGCATTCTGTGAAAATTCTTTCTGTTCTGTGCATTCAACTAACAGAGTTGAACCTTACTTTTGATTGAGCCGTTCTGAAACACTCTTTCTGTAGAAACTGCAATTGGACATGCTAAGCGCTAAGAGGCCTACATTGGGGAAAAGAATATCTTCAAATAAAAACTACACAGATGCATTCTGTGAAACTTATTTCTGATCTGTAAATTCAGTTAACAGAGATAAAACATATTTTTGATTGAGCAGTTATGAAACACTCTTTTTGTAGACAATGCAAGTGGAGATTCGGAGCGCTAAGAGGGTAATAGTGGAAAAAGGAATGTCTTCAAATATAAACTACACAGAATCATTCGGTGAAACTTCTTTCTGATCTGTGCATTCAGCTAACAGAGTTAAACCATACTTTTGATTGAGCAGATCTGAACACTCTTTCTGTAGAAAATGCAACTGGACATTTGGAGCGCTAAGAGCGTAGCAGTGGAAAAAGGAATATATTCAAATATAAACTACACAGAAGCATTCTGTGAAACTTCTTTCTGATCTGAGCATTCAGCTAACAGAGTTAAAGCATACTTTTGATTGAGCAGTTTTGAAACACTCTGTCTGTAGAAAATGCAACTGGACATTCGTAGCGCTAAGTGGGTAATAGTGGAAAAAAAAATATGTTCAAATATAAACTACACAGAAGCATTGTATGAAACTTCTTTCTGTTCTGTGCATTCAACTAACAGAGTTGAACCTTACTTTTGATTGAGCCGTTCTGAAACACTCTTTCTGTAGAAACTGCAATTGGACATTCTGAGCGCTACGAGGCCTATATTGGGAAAAAGAATGTCTACAAATAAAAACTACACAGAAGAATTGTGTGAAACTTCTTTCTGTTCTGTTTGTTCAACTAAAAGAGTTGAACCTTAGTTTTGATTGAGCCGTTCTGAAACACTCTTTCTGTAGAAAATGCAAGTGGAGATTCGGAGCGCTAAGAGGGTAATAGTGGAAAAAGGAATGTCTCCAAATATAAACTACACAGAATCATTCTGTGAAACTTCTTTCTGATCTGTGCATTCAGCTAACAGAGTTAAACCATACTTTTGATTCAGCAGATCTGAACACTCTTTCTGTAGAAAATGCAACTGGACATTTGGAGCGCTAAGAGAGTAGTAGTGGAAAAAGGAATATATTCAAATATAAACTACACAGAAGCATTCTGTGAAACTTCTTTCTGATCTGAGCATTCAGCTAACAGAGTTAAAGCATACTTTTGATTGAGCAGTTTTGAAACACTCTGTCTGTAGAAAATGCAACTGGACATTCGTAGCGCTAAGTGGGTAATAGTGGAAAAAAGAATATGTTCAAATAGAAACTACACAGAAGCATTGTATGAAACTTCTTTCTGTTCTGTGCATTCAACTAACAGAGTTGAACCTTACTTTTGATTGAGCCTTTCTGAAACACTCTTTCTGTAGAAACTGCAATTGGACATTCTGAGCGCTAAGAGGCTTCTATTGGGAAAAATAATATCTTCAAATAAAAACTACACAGAACCATTGTTTGAAACTTATTTCTGATATGTTCATTAAGCTAACAGAGTTAAACCATACTTTTGATTGCGCAGTTCTGAACACTCTTTCTGTAGAAAATGCAAGTGGACATTCGGAGCGCTAAGAGGGTAATAGTGGAAAAAGGAATATATTCAAATATAAACTACTCAGTAGCATTCTGTGAAAATTCTTTCTGTTCTGTGCATTCAACTAACAGAGTTGAACCTTACTTTTGATTGAGCCGTTCTGAAACACTCTTTCTGTAGAAACTGCAATTGGACATGCTAAGCGCTAAGAGGCCTACATTGGGAAAAAGAATATCTTCAAATAAAAACTACACAGATGCATTCTGTGAAACTTATTTCTGATCTGTAAATTCAGTTAACAGAGATAAAACATATTTTTGATTGAGCAGTTATGAAACACTCTTTTTGTAGAAAATGCAAGTGGAGATTCGGAGCGCTAAGAGGGTAATAGTGGAAAAAGTAATGTCTTCAAATATAAACTACACAGAATCATTCGGTGAAACTTCTTTGTGATCTGTGCATTCAGCTAACAGAGTTAAACCATACTTTTGATTGAGCAGATCTGAACACTCTTTCTGTAGAAAATGCAACTGGACATTTGGAGCGCTAAGAGCGTAGCAGTGGAAAAAGGAATATATTCAAATATAAACTACACAGAAGCATTCTGTGAAACTTCTTTCTGATCTGAGCATTCAGCTAACAGAGTTAAAGCATACTTTTGATTGAGCAGTTTTGAAACACTCTGTCTGTAGAAAATGCAACTGGACATTCGTAGCGCTAAGTGGGTAATAGTGGAAAAAAGAATATGTTCAAATAGAAACTACACAGAAGCATTGTATGAAACTTCTTTCTGTTCTGTGCATTCAACTAACAGAGTTGAACCTTACTTTTGATTGAGCCTTTCTGAAACACTCTTTCTGTAGAAACTGCAATTGGACATTCTGAGCGCTAAGAGGCTTCTATTGGGAAAAATAATATCTTCAAATAAAAACTACACAGAACCATTGTTTGAAACTTATTTCTGATATGTTCATTAAGCTAACAGAGTTAAACCATACTTTTGATTGCGCAGTTCTGAACACTCTTTCTGTAGAAAATGCAAGTGGACATTCGGAGCGCTAAGAGGGTAATAGTGGAAAAAGGAATATATTCAAATATAAACTACTCAGTAGCATTCTGTGAAAATTCTTTCTGTTCTGTGCATTCAACTAACAGAGTTGAACCTTACTTTTGATTGAGCCGTTCTGAAACACTCTTTCTGTAGAAACTGCAATTGGACATGCTAAGCGCTAAGAGGCCTACATTGGGAAAAAGAATATCTTCAAATAAAAACTACACAGATGCATTCTGTGAAACTTATTTCTGATTTGTAAATTCAGTTAACAGAGATAAAACATATTTTTGATTGAGCAGTTATGAAACACTCTTTTTGTAGAAAATGCAAGTGGAGATTCGGAGCGCTAAGAGGGTAATAGTGGAAAAAGCAATGTCTTCAAATATAAACTACACAGAATCATTCGATGAAACTTCTTTCTGATCTGTGCATTCAGCTAACAGAGTTAAACCATACTTTTGATTGAGCAGATCTGAACACTCTTTCTGTAGAAAATGCAACTGGACATTTGGAGCGCTAAGAGCGTAGTAGTGGAAAAAGGAATATATTTAAATATAAACTACACAGAAGCATTCTGTGAAACTTCTTTCTGATCTGAGCATTCAGCTAACAGAGTTAAAGCATACTTTTGATTGAGCAGTTTTGAAACACTCTGTCTGTAGAAAATGCAACTGGACATTCGTAGCGCTAAGTGGGTAATAGTGGAAAAAAAAATATGTTCAAATATAAACTACACAGAAGCATTGTATGAAACTTCTTTCTGTTCTGTGCATTCAACTAACAGAGTTGAACCTTACTTTTGATTGAGCCGTTCTGAAACACTCTTTCTGTAGAAACTGCAATTGGACATTCTGAGCGCTAAGAGGCCTATATTGGGAAAAAGAATGTCTACAAATAAAAACTACACAGAAGAATTGTGTGAAACTTCTTTCTGTTCTGTTTGTTCAACTAAAAGAGTTGAACCTTAGTTTTGATTGAGCCGTTCTGAAACACTCTTTCTGTAGAAAATGCAAGTGGAGATTCGGAGCGCTAAGAGGGTAATAGTGGAAAAAGGAATGTCTCCAAATATAAACTACACAGAATCATTCTGTGAAACTTCTTTCTGATCTGTGCATTCAGCTAACAGAGTTAAACCATACTTTTGATTCAGCAGATCTGAACACTCTTTCTGTAGAATATGCAACTGGACATTTGGAGCGCTAAGAGAGTAGTAGTGGAAAAAGGAATATATTCAAATATAAACTACACAGAAGCATTCTGTGAAACTTCTTTCTGATCTGAGCATTCAGCTAACAGAGTTGAACCTTACTTTTGATTGAGCCGTTCTGAAACACTCTTTCTGTAGAAACTGCAATTGGACATGCTAAGCGCTAAGAGGCCTACCTTGGGAAAAAGAATATCTTCAAATAAAAACTACACAGATGCATTCTGTGAAACTTATTTCTGATCTGTAAATTCAGTTTACAGAGATAAAACATATTTTTGATTGAGCAGTTATGAAACACTCTTTTTGTAGAAAATGCAAGTGGAGATTCGGAGCGCTAAGAGGGTAATAGTGGAAAAAGGAATGTCTTCAAATATAAACTACACAGAATCATTCGGTGAAACTTCTTTCTGATCTGTGCATTCAGCTAACAGAGTTAAACCATACTTTTGATTGAGCAGATCTGAACACTCTTTCTGTAGAAAATGCAACTGGACATTTGGAGCGCTAAGAGCGTAGTAGTGGAAAAAGGAATATATTCAAATATAAACTACACAGAAGCATTCTGTGAAACTTCTTTCTGATCTGAGCATTCAGCTAACAGAGTTAAAGCATACTTTTGATTGAGCAGATTTGAAACACTCTGTCTGTAGAAAATGCAACTAGACATTCGTAGCGCTAAGTGGGTAATAGTGGAAAAAAGAATATGTTCAAATATAAACTACACAGAAGCATTGTATGAAACTTCTTTCTGTTCTGTGCATTCAACTAACAGAGTTGAACCTTACTTTTGATTGAGCCTTTCTGAAACACTCTTTCTGTAGAAACTGCAATTGGACATTCTGAGCGCTAAGAGGCCTATATTGGGAAAAATAATATCTTCAAATAAAAACTACACAGAAGCATTGTGTGAAACTTATTTCTGATATGTTCATTAAGCTAACAGAGTTAAACCATACTTTTGATTGCGCAGTTCTGAACACTCTTTCTGTAGAAAATGCAAGTGGACATTCGGAGCGCTAAGAGGGTAATAGTGGAAAAAGGAATATATTCAAATATAAACTACACAGTAGCATTCTGTGAAAATTCTTTCTGTTCTGTGCATTCAACTAACAGATTTGAACCTTACTTTTGATTGAGCCGTTCTGAAACACTCTTTCTGTAGAAACTGCAATTGGACATGCTAAGCGCAAAGAGGCCTACATTGGGGAAAAGAATATCTTCAAATAAAAACTACACAGATGCATTCTGTGAAACTTATTTCTTATCTGTAAATTCAGTTAACAGAGATAAAACATATTTTTGATTGAGCAGTTATGAAACACTCTTTTTGTAGAAAATGCAAGTGGAGATTCGGAGCGCTAAGAGGGTAATAGTGGAAAAAGGAATGTCTTCAAATATAAACTACACAGAATCATTCGGTGAAACTTCTTTCTGATCTGTGCATTCAGCTAACAGAGTTAAACCATACTTTTGATTGAGCAGATCTGAACACTCTTTCTGTAGAAAATGCAACTGGACATTTGGAGCGCTAAGAGCGTAGCAGTGGAAAAAGGAATATATTCAAATATAAACTACACAGAAGCATTCTGTGAAACTTCTTTCTGATCTGAGCATTCAGCTAACAGAGTTAAACCATACTTTTGATTGAGCAGTTTTGAAACACTCTGTCTGTAGAAAATGCAACTGGACATTTGTAGCGCTAAGTGGGTAATAGTGGAAAAAAGAATATGTTCCAATAGAAACTACACAGAAGCATTGTATGAAACTTCTTTCTGTTCTGTGCATTCATCTAACAGAGTTGAACCTTACTTTTGATTGAGCCGTTCTGAAACACTCTTTCTGTAGAAACTGCAATTGGACATTCTGAGCGCTAAGAGGCCTACATTGGGAAAAAGAATGTCTACAAATAAAAACTACACAGAAGAATTGTGTGAAACTTCTTTCTGTTCTGTTTGTTCAACTAAAAGAGTTGAACCTTAGTTTTGATTGAGCCGTTCTGAAACACTCTTTCTGTAGAAAATGCAAGTGGAGATTCGGAGCGCTAAGACGGTAATAGTGGAAAAAGGAATGTCTCCAAATATAAACTACACAGAATCATTCTGTGAAACTTCTTTCTGATCTGTGCATTCAGCTAACAGAGTTAAGCCATACTTTTGATTGAGCAGATCTGAACACTCTTTCTGTAGAAAATGCAACTGGACATTTTGAGCGCTAAGAGAGTAGTAGTGGAAAAAGGAATATATTCAAATATAAACTACACAGAAGCATTCTGTGAAATTTCTTTCTGATCTGAGCATTCAGCTAACAGAGTTAAACCATACTTTTGATTGAGCAGTTTTGAAACACTCTGTCTGTAGAAAATGCAACTGGACATTCGTAGCGCTAAGTGGGTAATAGTGGAAAAAAGAATATGTTCAAATAGAAACTACACAGAAGCATTGTATGAAACATCTTTTTGTTCTGTGCATTCAACTAACAGAGTTGAACCTTACTTTTGATTGAGCCTTTCTTAAACACTCTTTCTGTAGAAACTGCAATTGGACATTCTGAGCGCTAAGAGGCTTCTATTGGGAAAAATAATATCTTCAAATAAAAACTACACAGAACCATTGTTTGAAACTTATTTCTGATATGTTCATTAAGCTAACAGAGTTAAACCATACTTTTGATTGCGCAGTTCTGAACACTCTTTTTGTAGAAAATGCAAGTGGACATTCGGAGTGCTAAGAGGGTAATAGTGGAAAAAGGAATATATTCAAATATAAACTACTCAGTAGCATTCCGTGAAAAATTCTTTCTGTTCTGTGCATTCAACTAACAGAGTTGAACCTTACTTTTGATTGAGCCGTTCTGAAACACTCTTTCTGTAGAAACTGCAATTGGACATGCTAAGCGCTAAGAGGCCTACATTGGGGAAAAGTATATCTTCAAATAAAAACTACACAGATGCATTCTGTGAAACTTATTTCTGATCTGTAAATTCAGTTAAAAGAGATAAAACATATTTTTGATTGAGCAGTTATGAAACACTCTTTTTGTAGAAAATGCAAGTGGAGATTCGGAGCGCTAAGTGGGTAATAGTGGAAAAAGGAATGTCTTCAAATATAAACTACACAGAATCATTCGGTGAAACTTCTTTCTGATCTGTGCATTCAGCTAACAGAGTTAAACCATACTTTTGATTGAGCAGATCTGAACACTCTTTCTGTAGAAAATGCAACTGGACATTTGGAGCGCTAAGAGCGTAGTAGTGGAAAAAGGAATATATTCAAATATAAACTACACAGAAGCATTCTGTGAAACTTCTTTCTGATCTGAGCATTCAGCTAACAGAGTTAAAGCATACTTTTGATTGAGCAGTTTTGAAACACTCTGTCTGTAGAAAATGCAACTGGACATTCGTAGCGCTAAGTGGGTAATAGTGGAAAAAAGAATATGTTCAAATATAAACTACACAGAACCATTGTATGAAACTTCTTTCTGTTCTGTGCATTCAACTAACAGAGTTGAACCTTACTTTTGATTGAGCCTTTCTGAAACGCTCTTTCTGTAGAAACTGCAATTGGACATTCTGAGCGCTAAGAGGCCTATATTGGGAAAAATAATATCTTCAAATAAAAACTACACAGAAGCATTGTGTGAAACTTATTTTTGATATGTTCATTAAGCTAACAGAGTTAAACCATACTTTTGATTGCGCAGTTCTGAACACTCTTTCTGTAGAAAATGCAAGTGGACATTCGGAGCGCTAAGAGGGTAATAGTGGAAAAAGGAATATATTCAAATATAAACTACACAGTAGCATTCTGTGAAAATTCTTTCTGTTCTGTGCATTCAACTAACATAGTTGAACCTTACTTTTGATTGAGCCGTTCTGAAACACTCTTTCTGTAGAAACTGAAATTGGACATGCTAAGCGCTAAGAGGCCTACATTGGGGAAAAGAATATCTTCAAATAAAAACTACACAGATGCATTCTGTGAAACTTATTTCTGATCTGTAAATTCAGTTAACAGAGATAAAACATATTTTTGATTGAGCAGTTATGAAACACTCTTTTTGTAGAAAATGCAAGTGGAGATTCGGAGCGCTAAGAGGGTAATAGTGGAAAAAGGAATGTCTTCAAATATAAACTACACAGAATCATTCGGTGAAACTTCTTTCTGATCTGTGCATTCAGCTAACAGAGTTAAACCATACTTTTGATTGAGCAGATCTGAACACTCTTTCTGTAGAAAATGCAACTGGACATTTGGAGCGCTAAGAGCGTAGTAGTGGAAAAAGGAATATATTCAAATATAAACTACACAGAAGCATTCTGTGAAACTTCTTTCTGATCTGAGCATTCAGCTAACAGAGTTAAACCATACTTTTGATTGAGCAGTTTTGAAACACTCTGTCTGTAGAAAATGCAACTGGACATTCGTAGCGCTAAGTGGGTAATAGTGGAAAAAAGAATATGTTCAAATAGAAACTACACAGAAGCATTGTATGAAACTACTTTCTGTTCTGTGCATTCAACTAACAGAGTTGAACCTTACTTTTGATTGAGCCGTTCTGAAACACTCTTTCTGTAGAAACTGCAATTGGACATTCTGAGCGCTAAGAGGCCTACATTGGGAAAAAGAATGTCTACAAATAAAAACTACACAGAAGAATTGTGTGAAACTTCTTTCTGTTCTGTTTGTTCAACTAAAAGAGTTGAACCTTAGTTTTGATTGAGCCGTTCTGAAACACTCTTTCTGTGGAAAATGCAAGTGGAGATTCGGAGCGCTAAGACGGTAATAGAGGAAAAAGGAATGTCTCCAAATATAAACTACACAGAATCATTCTGTGAAACTTCTTTCTGATCTGTGCATTCAGCTAACAGAGTTAAACCACACTTTTGATTGAGCAGATCTGAACACTCTTTCTGTTGAAAATGCAACTGGACATTTGGAGCGCTAAGAGAGTAGTAGTGGAAAAAGGAATATATTCAAATATAAACTACACAGAAGCATTCTGTGATATTTCTTTCTGATCTGAGCATTCAGCTAACAGAGTTAAACCATACTTTTGATTGAGCAGTTTTGAAACACTCTGTCTGTAGAAAATGCAACTGGACATTCGTAGCGCTAAGTGGGTAATAGTGGAAAAAAGAATATGTTCAAATAGAAACTACACAGAAGCATTGTATGAAACTTCTTTCTGTTCTGTGCATTCAACTAACAGAGTTGAACCTTACTTTTGATTGAGCCTTTCTGAAACACTCTTTCTGTAGAAACTGCAATTGGACATTCTGAGCGCTAAGAGGCTTCTATTGGGAAAAATAATATCTTCAAATAAAAACTACACAGAACCATTGTTTGAAACTTATTTCTGATATGTTCATTAAGCTAACAGAGTTAAACCATACTTTTGATTGCGCAGTTCTGAACACTCTTTCTGTAGAAAATGCAAGTGGACATTCGGAGCGCTAAGAGGGTAATAGTGGAAAAAGGAATATATTCAAATATAAACTACACAGTAGCATTCTGTGAAAATTCTTTCTGTTCTGTGCATTCAACTAACAGAGTTGAACCTTACTTTTGATTGAGCCGTTCTGAAACACTCTTTCTGTAGAAACTGCAATTGGACATGCTAAGCGCTAAGAGGCCTACATTGGGAAAAAGAATATCTTCAAATAAAAACTACACAGATGCATTCTGTGAAACTTATTTCTGTTCTGTAAATTCAGTTAACAGAGATAAAACATATTTTTGATTGAGCAGTTATGAAACACTCTTTTTGTAGAAAATGCAAGCGGAGATTCGGAGCGCTAAGAGGGTAATAGTGGAAAAAGGAATGTCTTCAAATATAAACTACACAGAATCATTCGGTGAAACTTCTTTCTGATCTGTGCATTCAGCTAACAGAGTTAAACCATACTTTTGATTGAGCAGATCTGAACACTCTTTCTGTAGAAAATGCAACTGGACATTTGGAGCGCTAAGAGCGTAGTAGGGGAAAAAGGAATATATTCAAATATAAACTACACAGAAGCATTCTGTGAAACTTCTTTCTGATCTGAGCATTCAGCTAACAGAGTTAAACCATACTTTTGATTGAGCAGTTTTGAAACACTCTGTCTGTAGAAAATGCAACTGGACATTCGTAGCGCTAAGTGGGTAATAGTGGAAAAAAGAATATGTTCAAATATAAACTACACAGAAGCATTGTATGAAACTTCTTTCTGTTCTGTGCATTCAACTAACAGAGTTGAACCTTACTTTTGATTGAGCCTTTCTGAAACACTCTTTCTGTAGAAACTTCAATTGGACATTCTGAGCGCTAAGAGGCCTATATTGGGAAAAATAATATCTTCAAATAAAAACTACACAGAAGCATTGTGTGAAACTTATTTCTGATATGTTCATTAAGCTAACAGAGTTAAACCATACTTTTGATTGCGCAGTTCTGAACACTCTTTCTGTAGAAAATGCAAGTGGACATTCGGAGCGCTAAGAGGGTAATAGTGGAAAAAGGAATATATTCAAATATAAACTACACAGTACCATTCTGTGAAAATTCTTTCTGTTCTGTGCATTCAACTAACAGAGTTGAACCTTACTTTTGATTGAGCCGTTCTGAAACACTCTTTCTGTAGAAACTGCAATTGGACATGCTAAGCGCTAAGAGGCCTACATTGGGAAAAAGAATATCTTCAAATAAAAACTACACAGATGCATTCTGTGAAACTTATTTCTGGTCTGTAAATTCAGTTAACAGAGATAAAACATATTTTTGATTGAGCAGTTTTGAAACACTCTTTTTGTAGAAAATGCAAGTGGACATTCGTAGCGCTAAGTTGGTAATAGTGGAAAGAAGAATATGTTGAAATATAAACTACACAGAAGCATTGTATGAAACTTCTTTCTGATCTGTGCATTCAGCTAACAGAGTTGAACCTTACTTTGGATTGAGCCTTTCTGAAACACTCTTTCTGTAGAAAATGCAACTGGACATTTGGAGCGCTAAGAGCGTAGCAGTGGAAAAAGGAATATATTCAAATATAAACTACACAGAAGCATTGTGTTAAAATTATTTCTGATCTGAGCATTCAGCTAACAGAGTTAAACCATACTTTTGATTGCGCAGTTTTGAAACACTCTGTCTGTAGAAAATGCAACTGGACATTCGTAGCGCTAAGTGGGTAATAGTGGAAAAAAGAATATGTTCAAATATAAACTACACAGAAGCATTGTATGAAACTTCTTTCTGTTCTGTGCATTCAACTAACAGAGTTGAACCTTACTTTTGATTGAGCCGTTCTGAAACACTCTTTCTGTAGAAACTGCAATTGGACATTCTGAGCGCTAAGAGGCCTATATTGGAAAAAAGAATGTCTACAAATAAAAACTACACTGAAGTATTGTGTGAAACTTCTTTCTGTTCTGTTTGTTCAACTAAAAGAGTTGAACCTTAGTTTTGATTGAGCCGTTCTGAAACACTCTTTCTGTAGAAAATGCAAGTGGTGATTCGGAGCGCTAATTGGGTAATAGTGGAAAAAGAATGTCTCCAAATATAAACTACACAGAATCATTCTGTGAAACTTCTTTCTGATCTGTGCATTCAGCTAACAGAGTTAAACCATACTTTTGATTGAGCAGATCTGAACACTCTTTCTGTAGAAAATGCAACTGGACATTTGGAGCGCTAAGAGAGTAGTAGTGGAAAAAGGAATATATTTAAATATAAACTACACAGAAGCATTCTGTGAAACTTCTTTCTGATCTGAGCATTCAGCTAACAGAGTTAAACCATACTTTTGATTGAGCAGTTTTGAAACACTCTGTCTGTAGAAAATGCAACTGGACATTCGTAGCGCTAAGTGGGTAATAGTGGAAAAAAGAATATGTTCAAATAGAAACTACACAGAAGCATTGTATGAAACTTCTTTCTGTTCTGTGCATTCAACTAACAGAGTTGAACCTTACTTTTGATTGAGCCTTTCTTAAACACTCTTTCTGTAGAAACTGCAATTGGACATTCTGAGCGCTAAGAGGCTTCTATTGGGAAAAATAATATCTTCAAATAAAAACTACACAGAACCATTGTTTGAAACTTATTTCTGATATGTTCATTAAGCTAACAGAGTTAAACCATACTTTTGATTGCGCAGTTCTGAACACTCTTTTTGTAGAAAATGCAAGTGGACATTCGGAGTGCTAAGAGGGTAATAGTGGAAAAAGGAATATATTCAAATATAAACTACTCAGTAGCATTCCGTGAAAAATTCTTTCTGTTCTGTGCATTCAACTAACAGAGTTGAACCTTACTTTTGATTGAGCCGTTCTGAAACACTCTTTCTGTAGAAACTGCAATTGGACATGCTAAGCGCTAAGAGGCCTACATTGGGGAAAAGTATATCTTCAAATAAAAACTACACAGATGCATTCTGTGAAACTTATTTCTGATCTGTAAATTCAGTTAAAAGAGATAAAACATATTTTTGATTGAGCAGTTATGAAACACTCTTTTTGTAGAAAATGCAAGTGGAGATTCGGAGCGCTAAGTGGGTAATAGTGGAAAAAGGAATGTCTTCAAATATAAACTACACAGAATCATTCGGTGAAACTTCTTTCTGATCTGTGCATTCAGCTAACAGAGTTAAACCATACTTTTGATTGAGCAGATCTGAACACTCTTTCTGTAGAAAATGCAACTGGACATTTGGAGCGCTAAGAGCGTAGTAGTGGAAAAAGGAATATATTCAAATATAAACTACACAGAAGCATTCTGTGAAACTTCTTTCTGATCTGAGCATTCAGCTAACAGAGTTAAAGCATACTTTTGATTGAGCAGTTTTGAAACACTCTGTCTGTAGAAAATGCAACTGGACATTCGTAGCGCTAAGTGGGTAATAGTGGAAAAAAGAATATGTTCAAATATAAACTACACAGAACCATTGTATGAAACTTCTTTCTGTTCTGTGCATTCAACTAACAGAGTTGAACCTTACTTTTGATTGAGCCTTTCTGAAACGCTCTTTCTGTAGAAACTGCAATTGGACATTCTGAGCGCTAAGAGGCCTATATTGGGAAAAATAATATCTTCAAATAAAAACTACACAGAAGCATTGTGTGAAACTTATTTTTGATATGTTCATTAAGCTAACAGAGTTAAACCATACTTTTGATTGCGCAGTTCTGAACACTCTTTCTGTAGAAAATGCAAGTGGACATTCGGAGCGCTAAGAGGGTAATAGTGGAAAAAGGAATATATTCAAATATAAACTACACAGTAGCATTCTGTGAAAATTCTTTCTGTTCTGTGCATTCAACTAACATAGTTGAACCTTACTTTTGATTGAGCCGTTCTGAAACACTCTTTCTGTAGAAACTGAAATTGGACATGCTAAGCGCTAAGAGGCCTACATTGGGGAAAAGAATATCTTCAAATAAAAACTACACAGATGCATTCTGTGAAACTTATTTCTGATCTGTAAATTCAGTTAACAGAGATAAAACATATTTTTGATTGAGCAGTTATGAAACACTCTTTTTGTAGAAAATGCAAGTGGAGATTCGGAGCGCTAAGAGGGTAATAGTGGAAAAAGGAATGTCTTCAAATATAAACTACACAGAATCATTCGGTGAAACTTCTTTCTGATCTGTGCATTCAGCTAACAGAGTTAAACCATACTTTTGATTGAGCAGATCTGAACACTCTTTCTGTAGAAAATGCAACTGGACATTTGGAGCGCTAAGAGCGTAGTAGTGGAAAAAGGAATATATTCAAATATAAACTACACAGAAGCATTCTGTGAAACTTCTTTCTGATCTGAGCATTCAGCTAACAGAGTTAAACCATACTTTTGATTGAGCAGTTTTGAAACACTCTGTCTGTAGAAAATGCAACTGGACATTCGTAGCGCTAAGTGGGTAATAGTGGAAAAAAGAATATGTTCAAATAGAAACTACACAGAAGCATTGTATGAAACTACTTTCTGTTCTGTGCATTCAACTAACAGAGTTGAACCTTACTTTTGATTGAGCCGTTCTGAAACACTCTTTCTGTAGAAACTGCAATTGGACATTCTGAGCGCTAAGAGGCCTACATTGGGAAAAAGAATGTCTACAAATAAAAACTACACAGAAGAATTGTGTGAAACTTCTTTCTGTTCTGTTTGTTCAACTAAAAGAGTTGAACCTTAGTTTTGATTGAGCCGTTCTGAAACACTCTTTCTGTGGAAAATGCAAGTGGAGATTCGGAGCGCTAAGACGGTAATAGAGGAAAAAGGAATGTCTCCAAATATAAACTACACAGAATCATTCTGTGAAACTTCTTTCTGATCTGTGCATTCAGCTAACAGAGTTAAACCACACTTTTGATTGAGCAGATCTGAACACTCTTTCTGTTGAAAATGCAACTGGACATTTGGAGCGCTAAGAGAGTAGTAGTGGAAAAAGGAATATATTCAAATATAAACTACACAGAAGCATTCTGTGATATTTCTTTCTGATCTGAGCATTCAGCTAACAGAGTTAAACCATACTTTTGATTGAGCAGTTTTGAAACACTCTGTCTGTAGAAAATGCAACTGGACATTCGTAGCGCTAAGTGGGTAATAGTGGAAAAAAGAATATGTTCAAATAGAAACTACACAGAAGCATTGTATGAAACTTCTTTCTGTTCTGTGCATTCAACTAACAGAGTTGAACCTTACTTTTGATTGAGCCTTTCTGAAACACTCTTTCTGTAGAAACTGCAATTGGACATTCTGAGCGCTAAGAGGCTTCTATTGGGAAAAATAATATCTTCAAATAAAAACTACACAGAACCATTGTTTGAAACTTATTTCTGATATGTTCATTAAGCTAACAGAGTTAAACCATACTTTTGATTGCGCAGTTCTGAACACTCTTTCTGTAGAAAATGCAAGTGGACATTCGGAGCGCTAAGAGGGTAATAGTGGAAAAAGGAATATATTCAAATATAAACTACACAGTAGCATTCTGTGAAAATTCTTTCTGTTCTGTGCATTCAACTAACAGAGTTGAACCTTACTTTTGATTGAGCCGTTCTGAAACACTCTTTCTGTAGAAACTGCAATTGGACATGCTAAGCGCTAAGAGGCCTACATTGGGAAAAAGAATATCTTCAAATAAAAACTACACAGATGCATTCTGTGAAACTTATTTCTGTTCTGTAAATTCAGTTAACAGAGATAAAACATATTTTTGATTGAGCAGTTATGAAACACTCTTTTTGTAGAAAATGCAAGCGGAGATTCGGAGCGCTAAGAGGGTAATAGTGGAAAAAGGAATGTCTTCAAATATAAACTACACAGAATCATTCGGTGAAACTTCTTTCTGATCTGTGCATTCAGCTAACAGAGTTAAACCATACTTTTGATTGAGCAGATCTGAACACTCTTTCTGTAGAAAATGCAACTGGACATTTGGAGCGCTAAGAGCGTAGTAGGGGAAAAAGGAATATATTCAAATATAAACTACACAGAAGCATTCTGTGAAACTTCTTTCTGATCTGAGCATTCAGCTAACAGAGTTAAACCATACTTTTGATTGAGCAGTTTTGAAACACTCTGTCTGTAGAAAATGCAACTGGACATTCGTAGCGCTAAGTGGGTAATAGTGGAAAAAAGAATATGTTCAAATATAAACTACACAGAAGCATTGTATGAAACTTCTTTCTGTTCTGTGCATTCAACTAACAGAGTTGAACCTTACTTTTGATTGAGCCTTTCTGAAACACTCTTTCTGTAGAAACTTCAATTGGACATTCTGAGCGCTAAGAGGCCTATATTGGGAAAAATAATATCTTCAAATAAAAACTACACAGAAGCATTGTGTGAAACTTATTTCTGATATGTTCATTAAGCTAACAGAGTTAAACCATACTTTTGATTGCGCAGTTCTGAACACTCTTTCTGTAGAAAATGCAAGTGGACATTCGGAGCGCTAAGAGGGTAATAGTGGAAAAAGGAATATATTCAAATATAAACTACACAGTACCATTCTGTGAAAATTCTTTCTGTTCTGTGCATTCAACTAACAGAGTTGAACCTTACTTTTGATTGAGCCGTTCTGAAACACTCTTTCTGTAGAAACTGCAATTGGACATGCTAAGCGCTAAGAGGCCTACATTGGGAAAAAGAATATCTTCAAATAAAAACTACACAGATGCATTCTGTGAAACTTATTTCTGGTCTGTAAATTCAGTTAACAGAGATAAAACATATTTTTGATTGAGCAGTTTTGAAACACTCTTTTTGTAGAAAATGCAAGTGGACATTCGTAGCGCTAAGTTGGTAATAGTGGAAAGAAGAATATGTTGAAATATAAACTACACAGAAGCATTGTATGAAACTTCTTTCTGATCTGTGCATTCAGCTAACAGAGTTGAACCTTACTTTGGATTGAGCCTTTCTGAAACACTCTTTCTGTAGAAAATGCAACTGGACATTTGGAGCGCTAAGAGCGTAGCAGTGGAAAAAGGAATATATTCAAATATAAACTACACAGAAGCATTGTGTTAAAATTATTTCTGATCTGAGCATTCAGCTAACAGAGTTAAACCATACTTTTGATTGCGCAGTTTTGAAACACTCTGTCTGTAGAAAATGCAACTGGACATTCGTAGCGCTAAGTGGGTAATAGTGGAAAAAAGAATATGTTCAAATATAAACTACACAGAAGCATTGTATGAAACTTCTTTCTGTTCTGTGCATTCAACTAACAGAGTTGAACCTTACTTTTGATTGAGCCGTTCTGAAACACTCTTTCTGTAGAAACTGCAATTGGACATTCTGAGCGCTAAGAGGCCTATATTGGAAAAAAGAATGTCTACAAATAAAAACTACACTGAAGTATTGTGTGAAACTTCTTTCTGTTCTGTTTGTTCAACTAAAAGAGTTGAACCTTAGTTTTGATTGAGCCGTTCTGAAACACTCTTTCTGTAGAAAATGCAAGTGGTGATTCGGAGCGCTAATTGGGTAATAGTGGAAAAAGAATGTCTCCAAATATAAACTACACAGAATCATTCTGTGAAACTTCTTTCTGATCTGTGCATTCAGCTAACAGAGTTAAACCATACTTTTGATTGAGCAGATCTGAACACTCTTTCTGTAGAAAATGCAACTGGACATTTGGAGCGCTAAGAGAGTAGTAGTGGAAAAAGGAATATATTTAAATATAAACTACACAGAAGCATTCTGTGAAACTTCTTTCTGATCTGAGCATTCAGCTAACAGAGTTAAACCATACTTTTGATTGAGCAGTTTTGAAACACTCTGTCTGTAGAAAATGCAACTGGACATTCGTAGCGCTAAGTGGGTAATAGTGGAAAAAAGAATATGTTCAAATAGAAACTACACAGAAGCATTGTATGAAACTTCTTTCTGTTCTGTGCATTCAACTAACAGAGTTGAACCTTACTTTTGATTGAGCCTTTCTGAAACACTCTTTCTGTAGAAACTGCAATTGGACATTCTGAGCGCTAAGAGGCTTCTATTGGGAAAAATAATATCTTCAAATAAAAACTACACAGAACCATTGTTTGAAACTTATTTCTGATATGTTCATTAAGCTAACAGAGTTAAACCATACTTTTGATTGCGCAGTTCTGAATACTCTTTCTGTAGAAAATGCAAGTGGACATTCGGAGCGCTAAGAGGGTAATAGTGGAAAAAGGAATATATTCAAATATAAACTACACAGTAGCATTCTGTGAAAATTCTTTCTGTTCTGTGCATTCAACTAACAGAGTTGAACCTTACTTTTGATTGAGCCGTTCTGAAACACTCTTTCTGTAGAAACTGCAATTGGACATGCTAAGCGCTAAGAGGCCTACATTGGGAAAAAGAATATCTTCAAATAAAAACTACACAGATGCATTCTGTGAAACTTATTTCTGTTCTGTAAATTCAGTTAACAGAGATAAAACATATTTTTGATTGAGCAGTTATGAAACACTCTTTTTGTAGAAAATGCAAGCGGAGATTCGGAGCGCTAAGAGGGTAATAGTGGAAAAAGGAATGTCTTCAAATATAAACTACACAGAATCATTCGGTGAAACTTCTTTCTGATCTGTGCATTCAGCTAACAGAGTTAAACCATACTTTTGATTGAGCAGATCTGAACACTCTTTCTGTAGAAAATGCAACTGGACATTTGGAGCGCTAAGAGCGTAGTAGGGGAAAAAGGAATATATTCAAATATAAACTACACAGAAGCATTCTGTGAAACTTCTTTCTGATCTGAGCATTCAGCTAACAGAGTTAAACCATACTTTTGATTGAGCAGTTTTGAAACACTCTGTCTGTAGAAAATGCAACTGGACATTCGTAGCGCTAAGTGGGTAATAGTGGAAAAAAGAATATGTTCAAATATAAACTACACAGAAGCATTGTATGAAACTTCTTTCTGTTCTGTGCATTCAACTAACAGAGTTGAACCTTACTTTTGATTGAGCCTTTCTGAAACACTCTTTCTGTAGAAACTTCAATTGGACATTCTGAGCGCTAAGAGGCCTATATTGGGAAAAATAATATCTTCAAATAAAAACTACACAGAAGCATTGTGTGAAACTTATTTCTGATATGTTCATTAAGCTAACAGAGTTAAACCATACTTTTGATTGCGCAGTTCTGAACACTCTTTCTGTAGAAAATGCAAGTGGACATTCGGAGCGCTAAGAGGGTAATAGTGGAAAAAGGAATATATTCAAATATAAACTACACAGTACCATTCTGTGAAAATTCTTTCTGTTCTGTGCATTCAACTAACAGAGTTGAACCTTACTTTTGATTGAGCCGTTCTGAAACACTCTTTCTGTAGAAACTGCAATTGGACATGCTAAGCGCTAAGAGGCCTACATTGGGAAAAAGAATATCTTCAAATAAAAACTACACAGATGCATTCTGTGAAACTTATTTCTGGTCTGTAAATTCAGTTAACAGAGATAAAACATATTTTTGATTGAGCAGTTTTGAAACACTCTTTTTGTAGAAAATGCAAGTGGACATTCGTAGCGCTAAGTTGGTAATAGTGGAAAGAAGAATATGTTGAAATATAAACTACACAGAAGCATTGTATGAAACTTCTTTCTGATCTGTGCATTCAGCTAACAGAGTTGAACCTTACTTTGGATTGAGCCTTTCTGAAACACTCTTTCTGTAGAAAATGCAACTGGACATTTGGAGCGCTAAGAGCGTAGCAGTGGAAAAAGGAATATATTCAAATATAAACTACACAGAAGCATTGTGTTAAAATTATTTCTGATCTGAGCATTCAGCTAACAGAGTTAAACCATACTTTTGATTGCGCAGTTTTGAAACACTCTGTCTGTAGAAAATGCAACTGGACATTCGTAGCGCTAAGTGGGTAATAGTGGAAAAAAGAATATGTTCAAATATAAACTACACAGAAGCATTGTATGAAACTTCTTTCTGTTCTGTGCATTCAACTAACAGAGTTGAACCTTACTTTTGATTGAGCCGTTCTGAAACACTCTTTCTGTAGAAACTGCAATTGGACATTCTGAGCGCTAAGAGGCCTATATTGGAAAAAAGAATGTCTACAAATAAAAACTACACTGAAGTATTGTGTGAAACTTCTTTCTGTTCTGTTTGTTCAACTAAAAGAGTTGAACCTTAGTTTTGATTGAGCCGTTCTGAAACACTCTTTCTGTAGAAAATGCAAGTGGTGATTCGGAGCGCTAATTGGGTAATAGTGGAAAAAGAATGTCTCCAAATATAAACTACACAGAATCATTCTGTGAAACTTCTTTCTGATCTGTGCATTCAGCTAACAGAGTTAAACCATACTTTTGATTGAGCAGATCTGAACACTCTTTCTGTAGAAAATGCAACTGGACATTTGGAGCGCTAAGAGAGTAGTAGTGGAAAAAGGAATATATTTAAATATAAACTACACAGAAGCATTCTGTGAAACTTCTTTCTGATCTGAGCATTCAGCTAACAGAGTTAAACCATACTTTTGATTGAGCAGTTTTGAAACACTCTGTCTGTAGAAAATGCAACTGGACATTCGTAGCGCTAAGTGGGTAATAGTGGAAAAAAGAATATGTTCAAATAGAAACTACACAGAAGCATTGTATGAAACTTCTTTCTGTTCTGTGCATTCAACTAACAGAGTTGAACCTTACTTTTGATTGAGCCTTTCTGAAACACTCTTTCTGTAGAAACTGCAATTGGACATTCTGAGCGCTAAGAGGCTTCTATTGGGAAAAATAATATCTTCAAATAAAAACTACACAGAACCATTGTTTGAAACTTATTTCTGATATGTTCATTAAGCTAACAGAGTTAAACCATACTTTTGATTGCGCAGTTCTGAATACTCTTTCTGTAGAAAATGCAAGTGGACATTCGGAGCGCTAAGAGGGTAATAGTGGAAAAAGGAATATATTCAAATATAAACTACACAGTAGCATTCTGTGAAAATTCTTTCTGTTCTGTGCATTCAACTAACAGAGTTGAACCTTACTTTTGATTGAGCCGTTCTGAAACACTCTTTCTGTAGAAACTGCAATTGGACATGCTAAGCGCTAAGAGGCCTACATTGGGAAAAACAATATCTTCAAATAAAAACTACACAGATGCATTCTGTGAAACTTATTTCTGTTCTGTAAATTCGGTTAACAGGGATAAAACATATTTTTGATTGAGCAGTTATGAAACACTCTTTTTGTAGAAAATGCAAGTGGAGATTCGGAGCGCTAAGAGGGTAATAGTGGAAAAAGGAATGTCTTCAAATATAAACTACACAGAATCATTCGGTGAAACATCTTTCTGATCTGTGCATTCAGCTAACAGAGTTAAACCATACTTTTGATTGAGCAGATCTGATCACTCTTTCTGTAGAAAATGCAACTGGACATTTGGAGCGCTAAGAGCGTAGTAGGGGAAAAAGGAATATATTCAAATATAAACTACACAGAAGCATTCTGTGAAACTTCTTTCTGATCTGAGCATTCAGCTAACAGAGTTAAACCGTACTTTTGATTGAGCAGTTTTGAAAAACTCTGTCTGTAGAAAATGCAACTGGACATTCGTAGCGCTAAGTGGGTAATAGTGGAAAAAAGAATACGTTCAAATATAAACTACACAGAAGCATTGTATGAAACTTCTTTCTGTTCTGTGCATTCAACTAACAGAGTTGAACCTTACTTTTGATTGAGCCTTTCTGAAACACTCTTTCTGTAGAAACTGCAATTGGACATTCTGAGCGCTAAGAGGCCTCTATTGGGAAAAATAATATCTTCAAATAAAAACTACACAGAAGCATTGTGTGAAACTTATTCCTGATATGTTCATTAAGCTAACAGAGTTAAACCATACTTTTGATTGCGCAGTTCTGAACACTCTTTCTGTAGAAAATGCAAGTGGACATTCGGAGCGCTAAGAGGGTAATTGTGGAAAAAGGAATATATTCAAATATAAACTACACAGTAGCATTCTGTGAAAATTCTTTCTGTTCTGTGCATTCAACTAACAGAATTGAACCTTACTTTTGATTGAGCCGTTCTGAAACACTCTTTCTGTAGAAACTGCAATTGGACATGCTAAGCCCTAAGAGGCCTACATTGGGAAAAAGAATATCTTCAAATAAAAACTACACAGATGCATTCTGTGAAACTTATTTCTGATCTGTAAATTCAGTTAACAGTGATAAAACATATTTTTGATTGAGCAGTTTTGAAACACTCTTTTTGTAGAAAATGCAAGTGGACATTCGTAGCGCTAAGTGGGTAATAGTGGAAAAAAGAATATGTTGAAATATAAACTACACAGAAGCACTGTATGAAACTTCTTTCTGATCTGTGCATTCAGCTAACAGAGTTGAACCTTACTTTGGATTGAGCCTTTCTGAAACACTCTTTCTGTAGAAAATGCAACTGGACATTTGGAGCGCTAAGAGCGTAGTAGTGGAAAAAGGAATATATTCAAATATAAACTACACAGAAGCATTGTGTGAAACTTATTTCTGATCTGAGCATTCAGCTAACAGAGTTAAACCATACTTTTGATTGCGCAGTTTTGAAACACTCTGTCTGTAGAAAATGCAACCGGACATTCGTAGCGCTAAGTGGGTAATAGTGGAAAAAATAATATGTTCAAATATAAACTACACAGAAGCATTGTATGAAACTTCTTTCTGTTCTGTGCATTCAACTAACAGAGTTGAACCTTACTTTTGATTGAGCCGTTCTGAAACACACTTTCTGTAGAAACTGCAATTGGACATTCTGAGCGCTAAGAGGCCTATATTTTAAAAAAGAATGTCTACAAATAAAAACTACACAGAAGAATTGTGTGAAACTTCTTTCTGTTCTGTTTGTTCAACTAAAAGAGTTGAACCTTAGTTTTGATTGAGCCGTTCTGAAACACTCTTTCTGTACAAAATGCAAGTGGAGATTCGGAGCGCTAAGACGGTAATAGTGGAAAAAGGAATGTCTCCAAATATAAACTACAAAGAATCATTCTGTGAAACTTCTTTCTGATCTGTGCATTCAGCTAACAGAGTTAAACCATAGTTTTGATTGAGCAGATCTGAACACTCTTTCTGTAGAAAATGCAACTGGACATTTGGAGCGCTAAGAGAGTAGTAGTGGAAAAAGAATATATTTAAATATAAACTACACAGAAGCATTCTGTGAAACTTCTTTCTGATCTGAGCATTCAGCTAACAGAGTTAAACCATACTTTTGATTGAGCAGTTTTGAAACACTCTGTCTGTAGAAAATGCAACTGGACATTCGTAGCGCTAAGTGGGTAATAGTGGAAAAAAGAATATGTTCAAATAGAAACTACACAGAAGCATTGTATGAAACTTCTTTCTGTTCTGTGCATTCAACTAACAGAGTTGAACCTTACTTTTGATTAAGCCTTTCTGAAACACTCTTTCTGTAGAAACTGCAATTGGACATTCTGAGCGCTAAGAGTCCTATATTGGGAAAAATAATATCTTCAAATAAAAACTACACAGAAGCATTGTGTGAAACTTATTCCTGACAGGTTCATTAAGCTAACAGAGTTAAACCATACTTTTGATTGCGCAGTTCTGAACACTCTTTCTGTAGAAAATGCAAGTGGACATTCGGAGCGCTAAGAGGGTAATAGTAGAAAAAGGAATATATTCAAATATAAACTAAACAGTAGCATTCTGTGAAAATTCTTTCTGTTCTGTGCATTCAACTAACAGAGTTGAACCTTACTTTTGATTGAGCCGTTCTGAAACACTCTTTCTGTAGAAACTGCAATTGGACATGCTAAGCGCTAAGAGGCCTACATTGGGAAAAAGAATATCTTGAAATAAAAACTACACAGATGCATTCTGTGAAACTTATTTCTGATCTGTAAATTCAGTTAACAGAGATAAAACATATTTTTGATTGAGCAGTTATGAAACACTCTTTTTGTAGAAAATGCAAGTGGAGATTCGGAGCGCTAAGAGGATAATAGTGGAAAAAGGAATGTCTTCAAATATAAACTACACAGAATCATTCGCTGAAACTTCTTTCTGATCTGTGCATTCAGCTAACAGAGTTAAACCATACTTTTGATTGAGCAGATCTGAACACTCTTTCTGTAGAAAATGGAACTGGACATTTGGAGCGCTAAGAGCGTAGTAGTGGAAAAAGGAATATATTCAAATATAAACTACACAGAAGCATTCTGTGAAACTTCTTTCTGATCTGAGTATTCAGCTAACAGAGTTAAACCATACTTTTGATTGAGCAGTTTTGAAACACTCTGTCTGTAGAAAATGCAACTGGACATTCGTAGCGCTAAGTGGGTAATAGTGGAAAAAAGAATAAGTTCAAATATAAACTACACAGAAGCATTGTATGAAACTTCTTTCTGTTCTGTGCATTCAACTAACAGAGTTGAACCTTACTTGTGATTGAGCCGTTCTGAAACACTCTTTCTTTAGAAACTGCAATTGGACATTCTGAGTGCTAAGAGGCCTATATTGGGAAAAAGAATGTCTACATATAAAAACTACACAGAAGAATTGTGTGAAACTTCTTTCTGTTCTGTTTGTTCAACTAAAAGAGTTGAACCTTAGTTTTGATTGAGCCGTTCTGAAACACTCTTTCTGTAGAAAATGCAAGTGGAGATTCGGAGCGCTAAGACGGTAATAGTGGAAAAAGGAATGTCTTCAAATATAAACTACACAGAATCATTCGGTGAAACTTCTTTCTGATCTGTGCATTCAGCTAACAGGGTTAAACCATACTTTTGATTGAGCAGATCTGATCACTCTTTCTGTAGAAAATGCAACTGGACATTTGGAGCGCTAAGAGCGTAGTAGGGGAAAAAGGAATATATTCAAATATAAACTACACAGAAGCATTCTGTGAAACTTCTTTCTGATCTGAGCATTCAGCTAACAGAGTTAAACCGTACTTTTGATTGAGCAGTTTTGAAAAACTCTGTCTGTAGAAAATGCAACTGGACATTCGTAGCGCTAAGTGGGTAATAGTGGAAAAAAGAGTACGTTCAAATATAAACTACACAGAAGCATTGTATGAAACTTCTTTCTGTTCTGTGCATTCAACTAACAGAGTTGAACCTTACTTTTGATTGAGCCTTTCTGAAACACTCTTTCTGTAGAAACTGCAATTGGACATTCTGAGCGCTAAGAGGCCTCTATTGGGAAAAATAATATCTTCAAATAAAAACTACACAGAAGCATTGTGTGAAACTTATTCCTGATATGTTCATTAAGCTAACAGAGTTAAACCATACTTTTGATTGCGCAGTTCTGAACACTCTTTCTGTAGAAAATGCAAGTGGACATTCGGAGCGCTAAGAGGGTAATAGTGGAAAAAGGAATATATTCAAATATAAACTACACAGTAGCATTCTGTGAAAATTCTTTCTGTTCTGTGCATTCAACTAACAGAATTGAACCTTACTTTTGATTGAGCCGTTCTGAAACACTCTTTCTGTAGAAACTGCAATTGGACATGCTAAGCCCTAAGAGGCCTACATTGGGAAAAAGAATATCTTCAAATAAAAACTACACAGATGCATTCTGTGAAACTTATTTCTGATCTGTAAATTCAGTTAACAGAGATAAAACATATTTTTGATTGAGCAGTTTTGAAACACTCTTTTTGTAGAAAATGCAAGTGGACATTCGTAGCGCTAAGTGGGTAATAGTGGAAAAAAGAATATGTTGAAATATAAACTACACAGAAGCATTGTATGAAACTTCTTTCTGATCTGTGCATTCAGCTAACAGAGTTGAACCTTACTTTGGATTGAGCCTTTCTGAAACACTCTTTCTGTAGAAAATGCAACTGGGCATTTGGAGCGCTAAGAGCGTAGTAGTGGAAAAAGGAATATATTCAAATATAAAGTACACAGAAGCATTGTGTGAAACTTATTTCTGATCTGAGCATTCAGCTAACAGAGTTAAACCATACTTTTGATTGCGCAGTTTTGAAACACTCTGTCTGTAGAAAATGCAACCGGACATTCGTAGCGCTAAGTGGGTAATAGTGGAAAAAATAATATGTTCAAATATAAACTACACAGAAGCATTGTATGAAACTTCTTTCTGTTCTGTGCATTCAACTAACAGAGTTGAACCTTACTTTTGATTGAGCCGTTCTGAAACACTCTTTCTGTAGAAACTGCAATTGGACATTCTGAGCGCTAAGAGGCCTATATTTTAAAAAAGAATGTCTACAAATAAAAACTACACAGAAGAATTGTGTGAAACTTCTTTCTGTTCTGTTTGTTCAACTAAAAGAGTTGAACCTTAGTTTTGATTGAGCCGTTCTGAAACACTCTTTCTGTACAAAATGCAAGTGGAGATTCGGAGCGCTAAGACGGTAATAGTGGAAAAAGGAATGTCTCCAAATATAAACTACACAGAATCATTCTGTGAAACTTCTTTCTGATCTGTGCATTCAGCTAACAGAGTTAAAACATACTTTTGATTGAGCAGATCTGAACACTCTTTCTGTAGAAAATGCAACTGGACATTTGGAGCGCTAAGAGAGTAGTAGTGGAAAAAGGAATATATTTAAATATAAACTACACAGAAGCATTCTGTGAAACTTCTTTCTGATCTGAGCATTCAGCTAACAGAGATAAACCATACTTTTGATTGAGCAGTTTTGAAACACTCTGTCTGTAGAAAATGCAACTGGACATTCGTAGCGCTAAGTGGGTAATAGTGGAAAAAAGAATATGTTCAAATAGAAACTACACAGAAGCATTGTATGAAACTTCTTTCTGTTCTGTGCATTCAACTAACAGAGTTGAACCTTACTTTTGATTAAGCCTTTCTGAAACACTCTTTCTGTAGAAACTGCAATTGGACATTCTGAGCGCTAAGAGTCCTATATTGGGAAAAATAATATCTTCAAATAAAAACTACACAGAAGCATTGTGTGAAACTTATTCCTGACAGGTTCATTAAGTTAACAGAGTTAAACCATACTTTTGATTGCGCAGTTCTGAACACTCTTTCTGTAGAAAATGCAAGTGGACATTCGGAGCGCTAAGAGGGTAATAGTAGAAAAAGGAATATATTCAAATATAAACTAAACAGTAGCATTCTGTGAAAATTCTTTCTGTTCTGTGCATTCAACTAACAGAGTTGAACCTTACTTTTGATTGAGCCGTTCTGAAACACTCTTTCTGTAGAAACTGCAATTGGACATGCTAAGCGCTAGGAGGCCTACATTGGGAAAAAGAATATCTTGAAATAAAAACTACACAGATGCATTCTGTGAAACTTATTTCTGATCTGTAAATTCAGTTAACAGAGATAAAACATATTTTTGATTGAGCAGTTATGAAACACTCTTTTTGTAGAAAATGCAAGTGGAGATTCGGAGCGCTAAGAGGATAATAGTGGAAAAAGGAATGTCTTCAAATATAAACTACACAGAATCATTCGCTGAAACTTCTTTCTGATCTGTGCATTCAGCTAACAGAGTTAAACCATACTTTTGATTGAGCAGATCTGAACACTCTTTCTGTAGAATATGGAACTGGACATTTGGAGCGCTAAGAGCGTAGTAGTGGAAAAAGGAATATATTCAAATATAAACTACACAGAAGCATTCTGTGAAACTTCTTTCTGATCTGATTATTCAGCTAACAGAGTTAAACCATACTTTTGATTGAGCAGTTTTGAAACACTCTGTCTGTAGAAAATGCAACTGGACATTCGTAGCGCTAAGTGGGTAATAGTGGAAAAAAGAATAAGTTCAAATATAAACTACACAGAAGCATTGTATGAAACTTCTTTCTGTTCTGTGCATTCAACTAACAGAGTTGAACCTTACTTTTGATTGAGCCGTTCTGAAACACTCTTTCTTTAGAAACTGCAATTGGACATTCTGAGTGCTAAGAGGCCTATATTGGGAAAAAGAATGTCTACATATAAAAACTACACAGAAGAATTGTGTGAAACTTCTTTCTGTTCTGTTTGTTCAACTAAAAGAGTTGAACCTTAGTTTTGATTGAGCCGTTCTGAAACACTCTTTCTGTAGAAAATGCAAGTGGAGATTCGGAGCGCTAAGAGGGTAATAGTGGAAAAAGGAATGTCTCCAAATATAAACTACACAGAATCATTCTGTGAAACTTCTTTCTGATCTGAGCATTCAGCTAACAGAGTTAAACCATACTTTTGATTGAGCAGTTTTGAAACACTCTGTCTCTAGAAAATGCAACTGGACATTCCTAGCGCTAAGTGGGTAATAGTGGAAAAAAGAATATGTTCAAATATAAACTACACAGAAGCATTGTATGAAACTTCTTTCTGTTCTGTGCATTCAACTAACAGAGTTGAACCTTACTTTTGATTGAGCCTTTCTGAAACACTCTTTCTGTAGAAACTGCAATTGGACATTCTGAGCGCTAAGAGGCCTCTATTGGGAAATATAATATCTTCAAATAAAAACTACACAGAAGCATTGTGTGAAACTTATTTCTGATATGTTCATTAAGCTAACAGAGTTAAACCATACTTTTGATTGCGCAGTTCTGAACACTCTTTCTGTAGAAAATGCAAGTGGACATTCGGAGCGCTAAGAGGGTAATAGTGGAAAAAGGAATATATTCAAATATAAACTACACAGTAGCATTCTGTGAAAATTCTTTCTGTTCTGTGCATTCAACTAAAAGAGTTGAACCTTACTTTTGATTGAGCCGTTCTGAAACACTCTTTCTGTAGAAACTGCAATTGGACATGCTAAGCGCTAAGAGGCCTACATTGGGAAAAAGAATATCTTCAAATAAAAACTACACAGATGCATTCTGTGAAACTTATTTCTGATCTGTAAATTCAGTTAACAGAGATAAAACATATTTTTGATTGAGCAGTTATGAGACACTCTTTTTGTAGAAAATGCAAGTGGAGATTTGGAGCGCTAAGATGGTAATAGTGGAAAAAGGAATATATTTAAATATAAACTACACAGTAGCATTCTGAGAAAATTCTTTCTGTTCTGTGCATTCAACTAACAGAGTTGAACCTTACTTTTGATTGAGCCTTTCTGAAACACTCTTTCTGTAGAAACTGCAATTGGACATGCTAAGCGCTAAGAGGCCTACATTGGGAAAAACAATATCTTCAAATAAAAACTACACAGATGCATTCTGTGAAACTTATTTCTGATCTGTAAATTCAGTTAACAGAGATAAAACATATTTTTGATTGATTGGTTATGAAACACTCTTTTTGTAGAAAATGCAAGTGGAGATTCGGAGCGCTAAGAGGGTAATAGTGGAAAAAGGAATGTCTTCAAATATAAACTACACAGAATCATTCGGTGAAACTTCTTTCTGATCTGTGCATTCAGCTAACAGAGTTAAACCATACTTTTGATTGAGCAGATCTGAACACTCTTTCTGTAGAAAATGCAACTGGACATTTGGAGCGCAAAGAGCGTAGTAGTGGAAAAAGTAATATATTCAAATATAAACTACACAGAAGCATTCTGTGAAACTTCTTTCTGATCTGAGCATTCAGCTAACAGAGTTAAACCATACTTTTGATTGAGCAGTTTTGAAACACTCTGTCTGTAGAAAATGCAACTGGACATTCGTAGCGCTAAGTGGGTAATAGTGGAAAAAAGAATATGTTCAAATATAAACTACACAGAAGCATTGTATGAAACTTCTTTCTGTTCTGTGCATTCAACTAACAGAGTTGAACCTTACTTTTGATTGAGCCGTTCTGAAACACTCTTTCTGTAGAAACTTCAATTGGACATTCTGAGCGCTAAGAGGCCTATATTGGGAAAAAGAATGTCTACAAATAAAAACTACACAGAAGAATTGTGTGAAACTTCTTTCTGTTCTGTTTGTTCAACTAAAAGAGTTGAACCTTAGTTTTGATTGAGCCGTTCTGAAACACTCTTTCTGTAGAAAATGCAAGTGGAGATTCGGAGCGCTAAGAGGGTAATAGTGGAAAAAGGAATGTCTCCAAATATAAACTACACAGAATCATTCTGTGAAACTTCTTTCTGATCTGTGCATTCAGCTAACAGAGTTAAACCATACTTTTGATTGAGCAGATCTGAACACTCTTTCTGTAGAAAATGCAACTGGACATTTGGAGCGCTAAGAGAGTAGTAGTGGAAAAAGGAATATATTCAAATATAAACTACACAGAAGCATTCTGTGAAACTTCTTTCTGATCTGAGCATTCAGCTAACAGAGTTAAACCATACTTTTGATTGAGCAGTTTTGAAACACTCTGTCTGTAGAAAATGCAACGGGACATTCGTAGCGCTAAGTGGGTAATAGTGGAAAAAAGAATATGTTCAAATATAAACTACACAGAAGCATTGTATGAAACTTCTTTCTGTTCTGTGCATTCAACTAACAGAGTTGAACCTTACTTTTGATTGAGCCTTTCTGAAACACTCTTTCTGTAGAAACTGCAATTGGACATTCTGAGCTCTAAGAGGCCTCTATTGGGAAAAATAATATCTTCAAATAAAAACTACACAGAAGCATTGTGTGAAACTTATTCCTGATATGTTCATTAAGCTAACAGAGTTAAACCATACTTTTGATTGCGCAGTTCTGAACACTCTTTCTGTAGAAAATGCAAGTGGACATTCGGAGCGCTAAGAGGGTAATAGTGGAAAAAGGAATATATTCAAATATAAACTACACAGTAGCATTCTGTGAAAATTCTTTCTGTTCTGTGCATTCAACTAACAGAATTGAACCTTACTTTTGATTGAGCCGTTCTGAAACACTCTTTCTGTAGAAACTGCAATTGGACATGCTAAGCCCTAAGAGGCCTACATTGGGAAAAAGAATATCTTCAAATAAAAACTACACAGATGCATTCTGTGAAACTTATTTCTGATCTGTAAATTCAGTTAACAGAGATAAAACATATTTTTGATTGAGCAGTTTTGAAACACTCTTTTTGTAGAAAATGCAAGTGGACATTCGTAGCGCTAAGTGGGTAATAGTGGAAAAAAGAATATGTTGAAATATAAACTACACAGAAGCATTGTATGAAACTTCTTTCTGATCTGTGCATTCAGCTAACAGAGTTGAACCTTACTTTGGATTGAGCCTTTCTGAAACACTCTTTCTGTAGAAAATGCAACTGGGCATTTGGAGCGCTAAGAGCGTAGTAGTGGAAAAAGGAATATATTCAAATATAAAGTACACAGAAGCATTGTGTGAAACTTATTTCTGATCTGAGCATTCAGCTAACAGAGTTAAACCATACTTTTGATTGCGCAGTTTTGAAACACTCTGTCTGTAGAAAATGCAACCGGACATTCGTAGCGCTAAGTGGGTAATAGTGGAAAAAATAATATGTTCAAATATAAACTACACAGAAGCATTGTATGAAACTTCTTTCTGTTCTGTGCATTCAACTAACAGAGTTGAACCTTACTTTTGATTGAGCCGTTCTGAAACACTCTTTCTGTAGAAACTGCAATTGGACATTCTGAGCGCTAAGAGGCCTATATTTTAAAAAAGAATGTCTACAAATAAAAACTACACAGAAGAATTGTGTGAAACTTCTTTCTGTTCTGTTTGTTCAACTAAAAGAGTTGAACCTTAGTTTTGATTGAGCCGTTCTGAAACACTCTTTCTGTACAAAATGCAAGTGGAGATTCGGAGCGCTAAGACGGTAATAGTGGAAAATGGAATGTCTCCAAATATAAACTACACAGAATCATTCTGTGAAACTTCTTTCTGATCTGTGCATTCAGCTAACAGAGTTAAACCATACTTTTGATTGAGCAGATCTGAACACTCTTTCTGTAGAAAATGCAACTGGACATTTGGAGCGCTAAGAGAGTAGTAGTGGAAAAAGGAATATATTTAAATATAAACTACACAGAAGCATTCTGTGAAACTTCTTTCTGATCTGAGCATTCAGCTAACAGAGATAAACCATACTTTTGATTGAGCAGTTTTGAAACACTCTGTCTGTAGAAAATGCAACTGGACATTCGTAGCGCTAAGTGGGTAATAGTGGAAAAAAGAATATGTTCAAATAGAAACTACACAGAAGCATTGTATGAAACTTCTTTCTGTTCTGTGCATTCAACTAACAGAGTTGAACCTTACTTTTGATTAAGCCTTTCTGAAACACTCTTTCTGTAGAAACTGCAATTGGACATTCTGAGCGCTAAGAGTCCTATATTGGGAAAAATAATATCTTCAAATAAAAACTACACAGAAGCATTGTGTGAAACTTATTCCTGACAGGTTCATTAAGTTAACAGAGTTAAACCATACTTTTGATTGCGCAGTTCTGAACACTCTTTCTGTAGAAAATGCAAGTGGACATTCGGAGCGCTAAGAGGGTAATAGTAGAAAAAGGAATATATTCAAATATAAACTAAACAGTAGCATTCTGTGAAAATTCTTTCTGTTCTGTGCATTCAACTAACAGAGTTGAACCTTACTTTTGATTGAGCCGTTCTGAAACACTCTTTCTGTAGAAACTGCAATTGGACATGCTAAGCGCTAGGAGGCCTACATTGGGAAAAAGAATATCTTGAAATAAAAACTACACAGATGCATTCTGTGAAACTTATTTCTGATCTGTAAATTCAGTTAACAGAGATAAAACATATTTTTGATTGAGCAGTTATGAAACACTCTTTTTGTAGAAAATGCAAGTGGAGATTCGGAGCGCTAAGAGGATAATAGTGGAAAAAGGAATGTCTTCAAATATAAACTACACAGAATCATTCGCTGAAACTTCTTTCTGATCTGTGCATTCAGCTAACAGAGTTAAACCATACTTTTGATTGAGCAGATCTGAACACTCTTTCTGTAGAATATGGAACTGGACATTTGGAGCGCTAAGAGCGTAGTAGTGGAAAAAGGAATATATTCAAATATAAACTACACAGAAGCATTCTGTGAAACTTCTTTCTGATCTGATTATTCAGCTAACAGAGTTAAACCATACTTTTGATTGAGCAGTTTTGAAACACTCTGTCTGTAGAAAATGCAACTGGACATTCGTAGCGCTAAGTGGGTAATAGTGGAAAAAAGAATAAGTTCAAATATAAACTACACAGAAGCATTGTATGAAACTTCTTTCTGTTCTGTGCATTCAACTAACAGAGTTGAACCTTACTTTTGATTGAGCCGTTCTGAAACCCTCTTTCTTTAGAAACTGCAATTGGACATTCTGAGTGCTAAGAGGCCTATATTGGGAAAAAGAATGTCTACATATAAAAACTACACAGAAGAATTGTGTGAAACTTCTTTCTGTTCTGTTTGTTCAACTAAAAGAGTTGAACCTTAGTTTTGATTGAGCCGTTCTGAAACACTCTTTCTGTAGAAAATGCAAGTGGAGATTCGGAGCGCTAAGAGGGTAATAGTGGAAAAAGGAATGTCTCCAAATATAAACTACACAGAATCATTCTGTGAAACTTCTTTCTGATCTGAGCATTCAGCTAACAGAGTTAAACCATACTTTTGATTGAGCAGTTTTGAAACACTCTGTCTCTAGAAAATGCAACTGGACATTCCTAGCGCTAAGTGGGTAATAGTGGAAAAAAGAATATGTTCAAATATAAACTACACAGAAGCATTGTATGAAACTTCTTTCTGTTCTGTGCATTCAACTAACAGAGTTGAACCTTACTTTTGATTGAGCCTTTCTGAAACACTCTTTCTGTAGAAACTGCAATTGGACATTCTGAGCGCTAAGAGGCCTCTATTGGGAAATATAATATCTTCAAATAAAAACTACACAGAAGCATTGTGTGAAACTTATTTCTGATATGTTCATTAAGCTAACAGAGTTAAACCATACTTTTGATTGCGCAGTTCTGAACACTCTTTCTGTAGAAAATGCAAGTGGACATTCGGAGCGCTAAGAGGGTAATAGTGGAAAAAGGAATATATTCAAATATAAACTACACAGTAGCATTCTGTGAAAATTCTTTCTGTTCTGTGCATTCAACTAAAAGAGTTGAACCTTACTTTTGATTGAGCCGTTCTGAAACACTCTTTCTGTAGAAACTGCAATTGGACATGCTAAGCGCTAAGAGGCCTACATTGGGAAAAAGAATATCTTCAAATAAAAACTACACAGATGCATTCTGTGAAACTTATTTCTGATCTGTAAATTCAGTTAACAGAGATAAAACATATTTTTGATTGAGCAGTTATGAGACACTCTTTTTGTAGAAAATGCAAGTGGAGATTTGGAGCGCTAAGATGGTAATAGTGGAAAAAGGAATATATTTAAATATAAACTACACAGTAGCATTCTGAGAAAATTCTTTCTGTTCTGTGCATTCAACTAACAGAGTTGAACCTTACTTTTGATTGAGCCTTTCTGAAACACTCTTTCTGTAGAAACTGCAATTGGACATGCTAAGCGCTAAGAGGCCTACATTGGGAAAAACAATATCTTCAAATAAAAACTACACAGATGCATTCTGTGAAACTTATTTCTGATCTGTAAATTCAGTTAACAGAGATAAAACATATTTTTGATTGATTGGTTATGAAACACTCTTTTTGTAGAAAATGCAAGTGGAGATTCGGAGCGCTAAGAGGGTAATAGTGGAAAAAGGAATGTCTTCAAATATAAACTACACAGAATCATTCGGTGAAACTTCTTTCTGATCTGTGCATTCAGCTAACAGAGTTAAACCATACTTTTGATTGAGCAGATCTGAACACTCTTTCTGTAGAAAATGCAACTGGACATTTGGAGCGCAAAGAGCGTAGTAGTGGAAAAAGTAATATATTCAAGTATAAACTACACAGAAGCATTCTGTGAAACTTCTTTCTGATCTGAGCATTCAGCTAACAGAGTTAAACCATACTTTTGATTGAGCAGTTTTGAAACACTCTGTCTGTAGAAAATGCAACTGGACATTCGTAGCGCTAAGTGGGTAATAGTGGAAAAAAGAATATGTTCAAATATAAACTACACAGAAGCATTGTATGAAACTTCTTTCTGTTCTGTGCATTCAACTAACAGAGTTGAACCTTACTTTTGATTGAGCCGTTCTGAAACACTCTTTCTGTAGAAACTTCAATTGGACATTCTGAGCGCTAAGAGGCCTATATTGGGAAAAAGAATGTCTACAAATAAAAACTACACAGAAGAATTGTGTGAAACTTCTTTCTGTTCTGTTTGTTCAACTAAAAGAGTTGAACCTTAGTTTTGATTGAGCCGTTCTGAAACACTCTTTCTGTAGAAAATGCAAGTGGAGATTCGGAGCGCTAAGAGGGTAATAGTGGAAAAAGGAATGTCTCCAAATATAAACTACACAGAATCATTCTGTGAAACTTCTTTCTGATCTGTGCATTCAGCTAACAGAGTTAAACCATACTTTTGATTGAGCAGATCTGAACACTCTTTCTGTAGAAAATGCAACTGGACATTTGGAGCGCTAAGAGAGTAGTAGTGGAAAAAGGAATATATTCAAATATAAACTACACAGAAGCATTCTGTGAAACTTCTTTCTGATCTGAGCATTCAGCTAACAGAGTTAAACCATACTTTTGATTGAGCAGTTTTGAAACACTCTGTCTGTAGAAAATGCAACGGGACATTCGTAGCGCTAAGTGGGTAATAGTGGAAAAAAGAATATGTTCAAATATAAACTACACAGAAGCATTGTATGAAAATTCTTTCTGTTCTGTGCATTCAACTAACAGAGTTGAACCTTACTTTTGATTGAGCCTTTCTGAAACACTCTTTCTGTAGAAACTGCAATTGGACATTCTGAGCTCTAAGAGGCCTCTATTGGGAAAAATAATATCTTCAAATAAAAACTACACAGAAGCATTGTGTGAAACTTATTTCTGATATGTTCATTAAGCTAACAGAGTTAAACCATACTTTTGATTGCGCAGTTCTGAACACTCTTTCTGTAGAAAATGCAAGTGGACATTCGGAGCGCTAAGAGGGTAATAGTGGAAAAAGGAATATATTCAAATATAAACTACACAGTAGCATTCTGTGAAAATTCTTTCTGTTCTGCGCATTCAACTAACAGAGTTGAACCTTACTTTTGATTGAGCCGTTCTGAAACACTCTTTCTGTAGAAACTGCAATTGGACATGCTAAGCGCTAAGAGGCCTACATTGGGAAAAAGAATATCTTCAAATAAAAACTACACAGATGCATTCTGTGAAACTTATTTCTGATCTGTAAATTCAGTTAACAGAGATAAAACATATTTTTGATTGACGAGTTATGAAACACTCTTTTTGTAGAAAATGCAAGTGGAGATTCGGAGCGCTAAGAGGGTAATAGTGGAAAAAGGAATGTCTTCAAATATAAACTACACAGAATCATTTGGTGAAACTTCTTTCTGATCTGTGCATTCAGCTAACAGAGTTAAACCATACTTTTGATTGAGCAGACCTGAACACTCTTTCTGTAGAAAATGCAACTGGACATTTGGAGCGCTAAGAGCGTAGTAGTGGAAAAAGGAATATATTCAAATATAAACTACACAGAAGCATTCTGTGAAACTTCTTTCTGATCTGAGGATTCAGCTAACAGAGTTAAACCATACTTTTGATTGAGCAGTTTTGAAACACTCTGTCTGTAGAAAATGCAACTGGACATTCGTAGCGCTAAGTGGGTAATAGTGGAAAAACGAATATGTTCAAATATAAACTACACAGAAGCATTGTATGAAACTTCTTTCTGTTCTGTGCATTCAACTAACAGAGTTGAACCTTACTTTTGATTGAGCCGTTCTGAAACACTCTTTCTGTAGAAACTGCAATTGGACATTCTGAGCGCTAAGAGGCCTATATTGGGAAAAAGAATTTCTACAAATAAAAAGTACACAGAAGAATTGTGTGAAACTTCTTTCTGTTCTGTTTGTTCAACTAAAAGAGTTGAACCTTAGTTTTGATTGAGCCGTTCTGAAACACTCTTTCTGTAGAAAATGCAAGTGGAGATTCGGAGCGCTAAGAGGGTAATAGTGGAAAAAGGAATGTCTCCAAATATAAACTACACAGAATCATTCTGTGAAACTTCTTTCTGATCTGTGCATTCAGCTAACAGAGTTAAACCAAACTTTTGATTGAGCAGATCTGAACACTCTTTCTGTAGAAAATGCAACTGGACATTTGGAGCGCTAAGAGAGTAGTAGTGGAAAAAGGAATATATTCAAATATAAACTACACAGAAGCATTCTGTGAAACTCCTTTCTGATCTGAGCATTCAGCTAACAGAGTTAAACCATACATTTGATTGAGCAGTTTTGAAACACTCTGTCTGTAGAAAATGCAACTGGACATTCGTAGCGCTAAGTGGGTAATAGTGGAAAAAAGAATATGTTCAAATAGAAACTACACAGAAGCATTGTATGAAACTTCTTTCTGTTCTGTGCATTCAACTAACAGAGTTGAACCTTACTTTTGATTGAGCCTTTCTGAAACACTCTTTCTGTAGAAACTGCAATTGGACATTCTGAGCGCTAAGAGGCCTCTATTGGGAAAAATAATATCTTCAAATAAAAACTACACAGAAGCATTGTGTGAAACTTATTTCTGATATGTTCATTAAGCTAACAGAGTTAAACCATACTTTTGATTGCGCAGTTCTGAACACTCTTTCTGTAGAAAATGCAAGTGGAGATTCGGAGCGCTAAGAGGGTAATAGTGGAAAAAGGAATGTCTTCAAATATAAACTACACAGAATCATTCGGTGAAACTTCTTTCTGATCTGTGCATTCAGCTAACAGAGTTAAACCATACTCTTGATTGAGCAGATCTGAACACTCTTTCTGTAGAAAATGCAACTGGACATTTGGAGCGCTAAGAGCGTAGTAGTGGAAAAAGGAATATATTCAAATATAAACTACACAGAAACATTCTGTGAAACTCCTTTCTGATCTGAGCATTCAGCTAACAGAGTTAAACCATACTTTTGATTGAGCAGTTTTGAAACACTCTGTCTGTAGAAAATGCAACTGGACATTCGTAGCGCTAAGTGGGTAATAGTGGAAAAAAGAATATGTTCAAATATAAACTACACAGAAGCATTGTATGAAACTCCTTTCTTTTCTGTGCATTCAACTAACAGAGTTGAACCTTACTTTTGATTGAGCCTTTCTGAAACACTCTTTCTGTAGAAACTGCAATTGGACATTCTGAGCGCTAAGAGGCCTCTATTGGGAAAAATAATATCTTCAAATAAAAACTACACAGAAGCATTGTGTGAAACTTATTTCTGATATGTTCATTAAGCTAACAGAGTTAAACCATACTTTTGATTGCTCAGTTCTGAACACTCTTTCTGTAGAAAATGCAAGTGGACATTCGGAGCGCTAAGAGGGTAATAGTGGAAAAAGGAATATATTCAAATATAAACTACACAGTAGCATTCTGTGAAAATTCTTTCTGTTCTGTGCATTCAACTAACAGAGTTGAACCTTACTTTTGATTGAGCCGTTCTGAAACACTCTTTCTGTAGAAACTGCAATTGGACATGCTAAGCGCTAAGAGGCCTACATTGGGAAAAAGAATATCTTCAAATAAAAACTACACAGATGCATTCTGTGAAACTTATTTCTGATCTGTAAATTCAGTTAACAGAGATAAAACATATTTTTGATTGAGCAGTTATGAAACACTCTTTTTGTAGAAAATGCAAGTGGAGATTCGGAGCGCTAAGAGGGTAATAGTGGAAAAAGGAATGTCTTCAAATATAAACTACACAGAATCATTCGGTGAAACTTCTTTCTGATCTGTGCATTCAGCTAACAGAGTTAAACCATACTTTTGATTGAGCAGATCTGAACACTCTTTCTGTAGAAAATGCAACTGGACATTTGGAGCGCTAAGAGCGTAGTAGTGGAAAAAAGAATATATTCAAATATAAACTACACAGAAGCATTCTGTGAAACTTCTTTCTGATCTGAGCATTCAGCTAACAGAGTTAAACCATACTTTTGATTGAGCAGTTTTGAAACACTCTGTCTGTAGAAAATGCAACTGGACATTCGTAGCGCTAAGTGGGTAATAGTGGAAAAAAGAATATGTTCAAATATAAACTACACAGAAGCATTGTATGAAACTTCTTTCTGTTCAGTGCATTCAACTAACAGAGTTGAACCTTACTTTTGATTGAGTCGTTCTGAAACACTCTTTCTGTAGAAATTGCAATTGGACATTCTGAGCGCTAAGAGGCCTCTATTGGGAAAATGAATGTCTACAAATAAAAACTACACAGAAGAATTGTGTGAAACTTCTTTCTGTTCTGTTTGTTCAACTAAAAGAGTTGAACCTTAGTTTTGATTGAGCCGTTCTGAAACACTCTTTCTGTAGAAAATGCAAGTGGAGATTCGGAGCGCTAAGAGGGTAATAGTGGAAAAAGGAATGTCTCCAAATATAAACTACACAGAATCATTCTGTGAAACTTCTTTCTGATCTGTGCATTCAGCTAACAGAGTTAAACCATACTTTTGATTGAGCAGATCTGAACACTCTTTCTGTAGAAAATGCAACTGGACATTTGGAGCGCTAAGAGAGTAGTAGTGGAAAAAGGAATATATTCAAATATAAACTACACAGAAGCATTCTGTGAAACTTCTTTCTGATCTGAGCATTCAGCTAACAGAGTTAAACCATACTTTTGATTGAGCAGTTTTGAAACACTCTGTCTGTAGAAAATGCAACTGGACATTCGTAGCGCTAAGTGGGTAATAGTGGAAAAAAGAATATGTTCAAATATAAACTACACAGAAGCATTGTATGAAACTTCTTTCTGTTCTGTGCATTCAACTAACAGAGTTGAACCTTACTTATGATTGAGCCTTTCTGAAACACTCTTTCTGTAGAAACTGCAATTGGACATTCTGAGCGCTAAGAGGCCTCTATTGGGAAAAATAATATCTTCAAATAAAAACTACACAGAAGCATTGTGTGAAACTTATTTCTGATATGTTCATTAAGCTAACAGAGTTAAACCATACTTTTGATTGCGCAGTTCTGAACACTCTTTTTGTAGAAAATGCAAGTGGAGATTCGGAGCGCTAAGAGGGTAATAGTGGAAAAAGGAATGTCTTCAAATATAAACTACACAGAATCATTCGGTGAAACTTCTTTCTGATCTGTGCATTCAGCTAACAGAGTTAAACCATATTTTTGATTGAGCAGATCTGAACACTCTTTCTGTAGAAAATGCAACTGGACATTTGGAGCGCTAAGAGCGTAGTAGTGGAAAAAGGAATATATTCAAATATAAACTACACAGAAGCATTCTGTGAAACTTCTTTCTGATCTGAGGATTCAGCTAACAGAGTTAAACCATACTTTTGATTGAGCAGTTTTGAAACACTCTGTCTGTAGAAAATGCAACTGGACATTCGTAGCGCTAAGTGGGTAATAGTGGAAAAAAGAATATGTTCAAATATAAACTACACAGAAGCATTGTATGAAACTTCTTTCTGTTCTGTGCATTCAACTAACAGAGTTGAACCTTACTTTTGATTGAGCCGTTCTGAAACACTCTTTCTGTAGAAACTGCAATTGGACATTCTGAGCGCTAAGAGGCCTATATTGGGAAAAAGAATTTCTACAAATAAAAAGTACACAGAAGAATTGTGTGAAACTTCTTTCTGTTCTGTTTGTTCAACTAAAAGAGTTGAACCTTAGTTTTGATTGAGCCGTTCTGAAACACTCTTTCTGTAGAAAATGCAAGTGGAGATTCGGAGCGCTAAGAGGGTAATAGTGGAAAAAGGAATGTCTCCAAATATAAACTACACAGAATCATTCTGTGAAACTTCTTTCTGATCTGTGCATTCAGCTAACAGAGTTAAACCAAACTTTTGATTGAGCAGATCTGAACACTCTTTCTGTAGAAAATGCAACTGGACATTTGGAGCGCTAAGAGAGTAGTAGTGGAAAAAGGAATATATTCAAATATAAACTACACAGAAGCATTCTGTGAAACTCCTTTCTGATCTGAGCATTCAGCTAACAGAGTTAAACCATACATTTGATTGAGCAGTTTTGAAACACTCTGTCTGTAGAAAATGCAACTGGACATTCGTAGCGCTAAGTGGGTAATAGTGGAAAAAAGAATATGTTCAAATAGAAACTACACAGAAGCATTGTATGAAACTTCTTTCTGTTCTGTGCATTCAACTAACAGAGTTGAACCTTACTTTTGATTGAGCCTTTCTGAAACACTCTTTCTGTAGAAACTGCAATTGGACATTCTGAGCGCTAAGAGGCCTCTATTGGGAAAAATAATATCTTCAAATAAAAACTACACAGAAGCATTGTGTGAAACTTATTTCTGATATGTTCATTAAGCTAACAGAGTTAAACCATACTTTTGATTGCGCAGTTCTGAACACTCTTTCTGTAGAAAATGCAAGTGGAGATTCGGAGCGCTAAGAGGGTAATAGTGGAAAAAGGAATGTCTTCAAATATAAACTACACAGAATCATTCGGTGAAACTTCTTTCTGATCTGTGCATTCAGCTAACAGAGTTAAACCATACTCTTGATTGAGCAGATCTGAACACTCTTTCTGTAGAAAATGCAACTGGACATTTGGAGCGCTAAGAGCGTAGTAGTGGAAAAAGGAATATATTCAAATATAAACTACACAGAAGCATTCTGTGAAACTCCTTTCTGATCTGAGCATTCAGCTAACAGAGTTAAACCATACTTTTGATTGAGCAGTTTTGAAACACTCTGTCTGTAGAAAATGCAACTGGACATTCGTAGCGCTAAGTGGGTAATAGTGGAAAAAAGAATATGTTCAAATATAAACTACACAGAAGCATTGTATGAAACTCCTTTCTTTTCTGTGCATTCAACTAACAGAGTTGAACCTTACTTTTGATTGAGCCTTTCTGAAACACTCTTTCTGTAGAAACTGCAATTGGACATTCTGAGCGCTAAGAGGCCTCTATTGGGAAAAATAATATCTTCAAATAATAACTACACAGAAGCATTGTGTGAAACTTATTTCTGATATGTTCATTAAGCTAACAGAGTTAAACCATACTTTTGATTGCTCAGTTCTGAACACTCTTTCTGTAGAAAATGCAAGTGGACATTCGGAGCGCTAAGAGGGTAATAGTGGAAAAAGGAATATATTCAAATATAAACTACACAGTAGCATTCTGTGAAAATTCTTTCTGTTCTGTGCATTCAACTAACAGAGTTGAACCTTACTTTTGATTGAGCCGTTCTGAAACACTCTTTCTGTAGAAACTGCAATTGGACATGCTAAGCGCTAAGAGGCCTACATTGGGAAAAAGAATATCTTCAAATAAAAACTACACAGATGCATTCTGTGAAACTTATTTCTGATCTGTAAATTCAGTTAACAGAGATAAAACATATTTTTGATTGAGCAGTTATGAAACACTCTTTTTGTAGAAAATGCAAGTGGAGATTCGGAGCGCTAAGAGGGTAATAGTGGAAAAAGGAATGTCTTCAAATATAAACTACACAGAATCATTCGGTGAAACTTCTTTCTGATCTGTGCATTCAGCTAACAGAGTTAAACCATACTTTTGATTGAGCAGATCTGAACACTCTTTCTGTAGAAAATGCAACTGGACATTTGGAGCGCTAAGAGCGTAGTAGTGGAAAAAAGAATATATTCAAATATAAACTACACAGAAGCATTCTGTGAAACTTCTTTCTGATCTGAGCATTCAGCTAACAGAGTTAAACCATACTTTTGATTGAGCAGTTTTGAAACACTCTGTCTGTAGAAAATGCAACTGGACATTCGTAGCGCTAAGTGGGTAATAGTGGAAAAAAGAATATGTTCAAATATAAACTACACAGAAGCATTGTATGAAACTTCTTTCTGTTCAGTGCATTCAACTAACAGAGTTGAACATTACTTTTGATTGAGTCGTTCTGAAACACTCTTTCTGTAGAAATTGCAATTGGACATTCTGAGCGCTAAGAGGCCTCTATTGGGAAAAAGAATGTCTACAAATAAAAACTACACAGAAGAATTGTGTGAAACTTCTTTCTGTTCTGTTTGTTCAACTAAAAGAGTTGAACCTTAGTTTTGATTGAGCCGTTCTGAAACACTCTTTCTGTAGAAAATGCAAGTGGAGATTCGGAGCGCTAAGAGGGTAATAGTGGAAAAAGGAATGTCTCCAAATATAAACTACACAGAATCATTCTGTGAAACTTCTTTCTGATCTGTGCATTCAGCTAACAGAGTTAAACCATAGTTTTGATTGAGCAGATCTGAACACTCTTTCTGTAGAAAATGCAACTGGACATTTGGAGCGCTAAGAGAGTAGTAGTGGAAAAAGGAATATATTCAAATATAAACTACACAGAAGCATTCTGTGAAACTTCTATCTGATCTGAGCATTCAGCTAACAGAGTTAAACCATACTTTTGATTGAGCAGATCTGAACACTCTTTCTGTAGAAAATGCAACTGGACATTTGGAGCGCTAAGAGCGTAGTAGTGGAAAAAGGAATATATTCAAATATAAACTACACAGAAGCATTCTGTGAAACTCCTTTCTGATCTGAGCATTCAGCTAACAGAGTTAAACCATACATTTGATTGAGCAGTTTTGAAACACTCTGTCTGTAGAAAATGCAACTGGACATTCGTAGCGCTAAGTGGGTAATAGTGGAAAAAAGAATATGTTCAAATATAAACTACACAGAAGCATTGTATGAAACTTCTTTCTTTTCTGTGCATTCAACTAACAGAGTTGAACCTTACTTTTGATTGAGCCTTTCTGAAACACTCTTTCTGTAGAAACTGCAATTGGACATTCTGAGCGCTAAGAGGCCTCTATTGGGAAAAATAATATCTTCAAATAAAAACTACACAGAAGCATTGTGTGAAACTTATTTCTGATATGTTCATTAAGCTAACAGAGTTAAACCATACTTTTGATTGCTCAGTTCTGAACACTCTTTCTGTAGAAAATGCAAGTGGACATTCGGAGCGCTAAGAGGGTAATAGTGGAAAAAGGAATATATTCAAATATAAACTACACAGTAGCATTCTGTGAAAATCCTTTCTGTTCTGTGCATTCAACTAACAGAGTTGAACCTTACTTTTGATTGAGCCGTTCTGAAACACTCTTTCTGTAGAAACTGCAATTGGAAATGCTAAGCGCTAAGAGGCCTACATTGGGAAAAAGAATATCTTCAAATAAAAACTACACAGATGCATTCTGTGAAACTTATTTCTGATCTGTAAATTCAGTTAACAGAGATAAAACATATTTTTGATTGAGCAGTTATGAAACACTCTTTTTGTAGAAAATGCAAGTGGAGATTCTTAGCGCAAAGTGGGTAATAGTGGAAAAAGGAATGTCTTCAAATATAAACTACACAGAATCATTCGGTGAAACTTCTTTCCGATCTGTGCATTCAGCTAACAGAGTTAAACCATACTTTTGATTGAGCAGATCTGAACACTCTTTCTGTAGAAAATGCAACTGGACATTTGGAGCGCTAAGAGCGTAGTAGTGGAAAAAGGAATATATTCAAATATAAACTACACAGAAGCATTCTGTGAAACTTCTTTCTGATCTGAGCATTCAGCTAACAGAGTTAAACCATACTTTTGATTGAGCAGTTTTGAAACACTCTGTCTGTAGAAAATGCAACTGGACATTCGTAGCGCTAAGTGGGTAATAGTGGAAAAAAGAATATGTTCAAATATAAACTACACAGAAGCATTGTATGAAACTTCTTTCTGTTCTGTGCATTCAACTAACAGAGTTGAACCTTACTTTTGATTGAGTCGTTCTGAAACACTCTTTCTGTAGAAATTGCAATTGGACATTCTGAGCGCTAAGAGGCCTCTATTGGGAAAAAGAATGTCTACAAATAAAAACTACACAGAAGAATTGTGTGAAACTTCTTTCTGTTCTGTTTGTTCAACTAAAAGAGTTGAACCTTAGTTTTGATTGAGCCGTTCTGAAACACTCTTTCTGTAGAAAATGCAAGTGGAGATTCGGAGCGCTAAGACGGTAATAGTGGAAAAGGGAATGTCTTCAAATATAAACTACACAGAATCATTCGGTGAAATTTCTTTCTGATCTGTGCATTCAGCTAACAGAGTTAAACCATACTTTTGATTGAGCAGATCTGAACACTCTTTCTGTAGAAAATGCAACTGGACATTTGGAGCGCTAAGAGCGTAGTAGTGCAAAAAGGAATATATTCAAATATAAACTACACAGAAGCATTCTGTGAAACTTCTTTCTGATCTGAGCATTCAGCTAACAGAGTTAAACCATACTTTTGATTGAGCAGTTTTGAAACACTCTGTCTGTAGAAAATGCAACTGGACATTTGTAGCGCTAAGTGGCTAATAGTGGACAAAAGAATATGTTCAAATATAAACTACACAGAAGCATTGTATGAAACTTCTTTCTGTTCTGTGCATTCAACTAACAGAGTTGAACCTTACTTTTGATTGAGCCGTGCTGAAACACTCTATCTGTAGAAACTGCAATTGGACATTCTGAGCGCTAAGAGGCCTATATTGGGAAAAAGAATGTCTACAAATAAAAACTACACAGAAGAATTGTGTGAAACTTCTTTCTGTTCTGTTTGTTCATCTAAAAGAGTTGAACCTTAGTTTTGATTGAGCCGTTCTGAAACACTGTTTCTGTAGAAAATGCAAGTGGAGATTCGGAGCGCTAAGAGGGTAATAGTGGAAAAAGGAATGTCTCCAAATATAAACTACACAGAATCATTCTGTGAAACTTCTTTCTGATCTGTGCATTCAGCTAACAGATTTAAACCATACTTTTGATTGAGCAGATATGAACACTCTTTCTGTAGAAAATGCAACTGGACATTTGGAGCGCTAAGAGCGTAGTAGTGGAAAAAGTAATATATTCGAATATAAACTACACAGAAGCATTCTGTGAAACTTCTTTCTGATCTGAGGATTCAGCTAACAGAGTTAAACCATACTTTTGATTGAGCAGTTTTGAGACACTCTGTCTGTAGAAAATGCAACTGGACATTCGTAGCGCTAAGTGGGTAATAGTGGAAAAAAGAATATGTTCAAATATAAACTACACAGAAGCATTGTATGAAACTTCTTTCTGTTCTGTGCATTCAACTAACAGAGTTGAACCTTACTTTTGATTGAGCCGTTCTGAAACACTCTTTCTGTAGAAACTGCAATTGGACATTCTGAGCGCTAAGAGGCCTCTATTGGGAAAAAGAATATCTACAAATAAAAACTACACAGAAGAATTTTGTGAAACTTCTTTCTGTTCTGTTTGTTCAACTAAAAGAGTTGAACATTAGTTTTGATTGAGCCGTTCTGAAACACTCTTTCTGTAGAAAATGCAAGTGGAGATTCGGAGCGCTAAGAGGGTAATAGTGGAAAAAGGAATGTCTCCAAATATAAACTTCACAGAATCATTCTGTGAAACTTCTTTCTGATCTGTGCATTCAGCTAACAGAGTTAAACCATACTTTTGATTGAGCAGATCTGAACACTCTTTCTGTAGAAAATGCAACTGGACATTTGGAGCGCTAAGAGAGTAGTAGTGGAAAAAGGAATATATTCAAATATAAACTACACAGAAGCATTCTGTGAAACTTCTTTCTGATCTGAGCATTCAGCTAACAGAGTTAAACCATACTTTTGATTGAGCAGTTTTGAAACACTCTGTCTGTAGAAAATGCAAATGGACATTCGTCGTGCTAAGTGGGTAATAGTGGAAAAAAGAATATGTTCAAATATAAACTACACAGAAGCATTGTATGAAACTTCTTTCTGTTCTGTGCATTCAACTAACAGAGTTGAACCTTACTTTTGATTGAGCCTTTCTGAAACACTCTTTCTGTAGAAACTGCAATTGGACATTCTGAGCGCTAAGAGGCCTCTATTGGGAAAAATAATATCTTCAAATAAAAACTACACAGAAGCATTGTGTGAAACTTATTTCTGATATGTTCATTAAGCTAACAGAGTTAAACCATACTATTGATTGCGCAGTTCTGAACACTCTTTCTGTAGAAAATGCAAGTGGACATTCGGAGCGCTAAGAGGGTAATAGTGGAAAAAGGAATATATTCAAATATAAACTACACAGTAGCATTCTGTGAAAATTCTTTCTGTTCTGTGCATTCAACTAACAGAGTTGAACCTTACTTTTGATTGAGCCGTTCTGAAACACTCTTTCTGTAGAAACTGCAATTGGACATGCTAAGCGCTAAGAGGCCTACATTGGGAAAAAGAATATCTTCAAATAAAAACTACACAGATGCATTCTGTGAAACTTATTTCTGATCTGTAAATTCAGTTAACAGAGATAAAACATATTTTTGATTGAGCAGTTATGAAACACTCTTTTTGTAGAAAATGCAAGTGGAGATTCGGAGCGCTAAGAGGGTAATAGTGGAAAAAGGAATGTCTTCAAATATAAACTACACAGAATCATTCGGTGAAACTTCTTTCTGATCTGTGCATTCAGCTAACAGAGTTAAACCATACTTTTGATTGAGCAGATCTGAACACTCTTTCTGTAGAAAATGCAACTGGACATTTGGAGCGCTAAGAGCGTAGTAGTGGAAAAAGGAATATATTCAAATATAAACTACACAGAAGCATTCTGTGGAACTTCTTTCTGATCTGAGCATTCAGCTAACAGAGTTAAACCATACTTTTGATTGAGCAGTTTTGAAACTCTCTGTCTGTAGAAAATGCAACTGGACATTCGTAGCGCTAAGTGGGTAATAGTGGAAAAAAGAATATGTTCAAATAGAAACTACACAGAAGCATTGTATGAAACTTCTTTCTGTTCTGTGCATTCAACTAACAGAGTTGAACCTTACTTTTGATTGAGCCGTTCTGAAACACTCTTTCTGTAGAAACTGCAATTGGACATTCTGAGCGCTAAGAGGCCTATATTGGGAAAACGAATGTCTACAAATAAAAACTACACAGAAGAATTGTGTGAAAGTTCTTTCTGTTCTGTTTGTTCAACTAAAAGAGTTGAACCTTAGTTTTGATTGAGCCGTTCTGAAACACTCTTTCTGTAGAAAATGCAAGTGGAGATTCGGAGCGCTAAGAGGGTAATAGTGGAAAAAGGAATGTCTCCAAATATAAACTACACAGAATCATTCGGTGAAACTTCTTTCTGATCTGTGCATTCAGCTAACAGAGTTAAACCATACTTTTGATTGAGCAGATCTGAACACTCTTTCTGTAGAAAATGCAACTGGACATTTGGAGCGCTAAGAGAGTAGTAGTGGAAAAAGGAATATATTCAAATATAAACTACACAGAAGCATTCTGTGAAACTTCTTTCTGATCTGAGCATTCAGCTAACAGAGTTAAACCATACTTTTGATTGAGCAGTTTTGAAACACTCTGTCTGTAGAAAATGCAACTGGACATTCGTAGCGCTAAGTGGGTAATAGTGGAAAAAAGAATATGTTCAAATATAAACTACACAGAAACATTGTATGAAACTTCTTTCTGTTCTGTGCATTCAACTAACAGAGTTGAACCTTACTTTTGATTGAGCCTTTCTGAAACACTCTTTCTGTAGAAACTGCAATTGGACATTCTGAGCGCTAAGAGGACTATATTGGGAAAAATAATATCTTCAAATAAAAACTACACAGAAGCATTGTGTGAAACTTTTTTCTGATATGTTCATTAAGCTAACAGAGTTAAACCATACTTTTGATTGCGCAGTTCTGAACACTCTTTCTGTAGAAAATGCAAGTGGACTTTCGGAGCGCTAAGAGGGTAATAGTGGAAAAAGGAATATATTCAAATATAAACTACACAGTAGCATTCTGTGAAAATTCTTTCTGTTCTGTGCATTCAACTAACAGAGTTGAACCTTACTTTTGATTGAGCCGTTCTGAAACACTCTTTCTGTAGAAACTGCAATTGGACATGCTAAGCGCTAAGAGGCCTACATTGGGAAAAAGAATATCTTCAAATAAAAACTACACAGATGCATTCTGTGAAACTTATTTCTGATCTGTAAATTCAGTTAACAGAGATAAAACATATTTTTGATTGAGCAGTTATGAAACACTCTTTTTGTAGAAAATGCAAGTGGAGATTCGGAACGCTAAGGGGGTAATAGTGGAAAAAGGAATGTCTTCAAATATAAACTACACAGAATCATTCGGTGAAACTTCTTTCTGATCTGTGCATTCAGCTAACAGAGTTAAACCATACTTTTGATTGAGCAGATCTGAACACTCTTTCTGTAGAAAATGCAACTGGACATTTGGAGCGCTAAGAGCGTAGTAGTGGAAAAAGGAATATATTCAAATATAAACTACACAGAAGCATACTGTGAAACTTCTTTCTGATCTGAGCATTCAGCTAACAGAGTTAAACCATACTTTTGATTGAGCAGTTTTGAAACACTCTGTCTGTAGAAAATGCAACTGGACATTCGTAGCGCTAACTGGGTAATAGTGGAAAAAAGAATATGTTCAAATATAAACTACACAGAAGCATTGTATGAAACTTCTTTCTGTTCTGTGCATTCAACTAACAGAGTTGAACCTTACTTTTGATTGAGCCGTTCTCAAACACTCTTTCTGTAGAAACTGCAATTGGACATTCTGAGCGCTAAGAGGCCTATATTGGGAAAAAGATTGTCTACAAATAAAAACTACACAGAAGAATTGTGTGAAACTTCTTTCTGTTCTATTTGTTCAACTAAAAGAGTTGAACCTTAGTTTTGATTGAGCCGTTCTGAAACACTCTCTCTGTAGAAAATGCAAGTGGAGATTCGGAGCGCTAAGAGGGTAATAGTGGAAAAAGGAATGTCTCCAAATATAAACTCCACACAATCATTCTGTGAAACTTCTTTCTGATCTGTGCATTCAGCTAACAGAGTTAAATCATACTTTTGATTGAGCAGATCTGAACACTCTTTCTGTAGAAAATGCAACTGGACATTTGGAGCGCTAAGAGAGTAGTAGTGGAAAAAGGAATATATTCAAATATAAACTACACAGAAGCATTCTGTGAAACTTCTTTCTGATCTGAGCATTCAGCTAACAGAGTTAAACCATACTTTTGATTGAGCAGTTTTGAAACACTCTGTCTGTAGAAAATGCAACTGGACATTCGTAGCGCTAAGTGGGTAATACTGGAAAAAAGAATATGTTCAAATATAAACTACACAGAATCATTGTATGAAATTACTTTCTGTTCTGTGCATTCAACTAACGGAGTTGGACCTTACTTTTGATTGAGCCTTTCTGAAACACTCTTTCGGTAGAAACTGCAATTGGACATTCTGAGCGCTAAGAGGCCTATATTGGGAAAAATAATATCTTCAAATAAAAACTACACAGAAGCATTGTGTGAAACTTATTTCTGATATGTTCATTAAGCTAACAGAGTTAAACCATACTTTTGATTGCGCAGTTCTGAACACTCTTTCTGTAGAAAATGCAAGTGGACATTCGGAGCGCTAAGAGGCTAATAGTGGAAAAAGGAATATATTCAAATATAAACTACACAGTAGCATTCTGTGAAAATTCTTTCTGTTCTGTGCATTCAACTAACAGAGTTGAACCTTAATTTTGATTGAGCCGTTCTGAAACACTCTTTCTGTAGAAACTGCAATTGGACATGCTAAGCGCTAACAGGCCTACATTGGGAAAAAGAATATCTTCAAATAAAAACTACACAGATGCATTCTGTGAAACTTATTTCTGATCTGTAAATTCAGTTAACAGAGATAAAACATATTTTTGATTGAGCAGTTATGAAACACTCTTTTTGTAGAAAATGCAAGTGGAGATTCGGAGCGCTAAGAGGATAATAGTGGAAAAAGGAATGTCTCCAAATATAAACTACACAGAATCATTCGGTGAAACTTCTTTCTGATCTGTGCATTCAGCTAACAGAGTTAAACCATACTTTTGATTGAGCAGATCTGAACACTCTTTCTGTAGAAAATGCAACTGGACATTTGGAGCGCTAAGAGCGTAGTAGTGGAAAAAGGACTATATTCAAATATAAACTACACAGAAGCAGTCTGTGAAACTTCTTTCTGATCTGAGCATTCAGCTAACAGAGTTAAACCATACTTTTGATTGAGCAGTTTTGAAACACTCTGTCTGTAGAAAATGCAACTGGACATTCGTAGCGCTAAGTGGGTAAAAGTGGAAAAAAGAATATGTTCGAATATAAACTACACAGAAGCATTGTATGAAACTTCTTTCTGTTCTGTGCATTCAACTAACAGAGTTGAACCTTACTTTTGATTGAGCCGTTCTGAAACACTCTTTCTGTAGAAACTGCAATTGGACATTCTGAGCGCTAAGAGGCCTATATTGGGAAAAAGAATGTCTACAAATAAAAACTACACAGAAGAATTGTGTGAAACTTCTTTCTGTTCTGTTTGTTCAACTAAAAGAGTTGAACCTTAGTTTTGATTGAGCCGTTCTGAAACACTCTTTCTGTAGAAAATTCAAGTGGAGATTCGGAGCGCTAAGAGGGTAATAGTGGAAAAAGGAATGTCTCCAAATATAAACTACACAGAATCATTCTGTGAAACTTCTTTCTGATCTGTGCATTCAGCTAACAGAGTTAAACCATACTTTTGATTGAGCAGATCTGAACACTCTTTCTGTAGAAAATGCAACTGGACATTTGGAGCGCTAAGAGAATAGTAGTGGAAAAAGGAATATATTCAAATATAAACTACACAGAAGCATTCTGTGAAACTTCTTTCTGATCTGAGCATTCAGCTAACAGAGTTAAACCATACTTTTGATTGAGCAGTTTTGAAACACTCTGTCTGTAGAAAATGCAACTGGACATTCGTAGCGCTAAGTGGGTAATAGTGGAAAAAAGAATATGTTCAAATATAAACTACACAGAAGCATTGTATGAAACTTCTTTCTGTTCTGTGCATTCAACTAACAGAGTTGAACCTTACTTTTGATTGAGCCTTTCTGAAACACTCTTTCTGTAGAAACTGCAATTGGACATTCTGAGCGCTAAGAGGCCTATATGGGGAAAAATAATATCTTCAAATAAAAACTACACAGAAGCATTTTGTGAAACTTATTACTGATATGTTCATTAAGCTAACAGAGTTAAACCATACTTTTGATTGCGCAGTTCTGAACACTCTTTTGTAGAAAATGCAAGTGGACATTCTGAGCGCTAAGAGGGTAATAGTGGAAAAAGGAATATATTCAAATATAAACTACACAGTAGCATTCTGTGAAAATTCTTTCTGTTCTGTGCATTCAACTAACAGTGTTGAACCTTACTTTTGATTGAGCCGTTCTGAAACACTCTTTCTGTAGAAACTGCAATTGGACATTCTGAGCGCTAAGAGGCTTCTATTGGGAAAAAGAATGTCTACAAATAAAAACTACACAGAAGAATTGTGTGAAACTTCTTTCTGTTCTGTTTGTTCAACTAAAAGAGTTGAACCTTAGTTTTGATTGAGCCGTTCTGAAACACTCTTTCTGTAGAAAATGCAAGTGGATATTCGGAGCGCTAAGAGGGTAATAGTGGAAAAAGGAATGTCTCCAAATATAAACTACACAGAATCATTCTGTGAAACTTCTTTCTGATCTGTGCATTCAGCTAACAGAGTTAAACCATACTTTTGATTGAGCAGATCTGAACACTCTTTCTGTAGAAAATGCAACTGGACATTTGGAGCGCTAAGAGAGTAGTAGTGGAAAAAGGAATATATTCAAATATAAACTACACAGAAGCATTCTGTGAAACTTCTTTCTGATCTGAGCATTCAGCTAACAGAGTTAAACCATACTTTTGATTGAGCAGTTTTGAAACAATCTGTCTGTAGAAAATGCAACTGGACATTCGTAGCGCTAAGTGGGTAATAGTGGAAAAAAGAATATGTTCAAATATAAACTACACAGAAGCATTGTATGAAACTTCTTTCTGTTCTGTGCATTCAACTAACAGAGTTGAACCTTACTTTTGATTGAGCCTTTCTGAAACACTCTTTCTGTAGAAACTGCAATTGGACATTCTGAGCGCTAAGAGGACTATAAATCATGCTGCTATAAAGACACATGCACACGTATGTTTATTGCGGCACTATTCACAATAGCAAAGAGTTGGAACCAACCCAAATGTCCAACAACGATAGACTGGATTAAGAAAATGTGGCACATATACACCATGGAATACTATGCAGCCATAAAAAATGATGAGTTCGTGTCTTTGTAGGGACATGGATGAAACTGGAAAACATCATTCTCAGTAAACTATCGCAAGGACAAAAAACCAAACACCGCATGTTCTCACTCATAGGTGGGAATTGAACAATGAGAACTCATGGACACAGGAAGGGGAACATCACACTCCGGGGACTGTTGTGGGGTGGGGGGAGGGGGGAGGGACAGCATTAGGAGATACACCTAATGCTAAATGACGAGTTAATGGGTGCAGGAAATCAACATGGCATATGGATACATATGTAACAAAACTGCACATTGTGCACATGTACCCTAAAACCCTAAAGTATAATAAAAAAAAAAAAAAAAAAAAAAAAAAAAAAAAGAGGCCTATATTGGGAAAAATAATATCTTCAAATAAAAACTACACAGAAGCATTGTGTGAAACTTATTACTGATATGTTCATTAAGCTAACAGAGTTAAACCATACTTTTGATTGCGCAGTTCTGAACACTCTTTCTGTAGAAAATTCAAGTGGACATTCGGAGCGCTAAGAGGCTAATAGTGGAAAAAGGAATATATTCAAATATAAACTACACAGTAGCATTCTGTGAAAATTCTTTCTGTTCTGTGCATTCAACTAACAGAGTTGAACCTTACTTTTGATTGAGCCGTTCTGAAACACTCTTTCTGTAGAAACTGCAATTGGACATGCTAAGCGCTAAGAGGCCTACATTGGGAAAAAGAATATCTTCAAATAAAAACTACACAGATGCATTCTGTGAAACTTATTTCTGATCTGTAAATTCAGTTAACAGAGTTAAAACATATTTTTGATTGAACAGTTATGAAACACTCCTTTTGTAGGAAATGCATGTGGAGATTCGGAGCGCTAAGAGGGTAATAGTGGAAAAAGGAATGTCTTCAAATATAAACTACACAGAATCATTCGGTGAAACTTCTTTCTGATCTGTGCATTCAGCTAACAGAGTTAAACCATACTTTTGATTGAGCAGATCTGAACACTCTTTCTGTAGAAAATGCAACTGGACATTTGGAGCGCTAAGAGCGTAGTAGTGGAAAAAGGAATATATTCAAATATAAACTACACAGAAGCATTCTGTGAAACTTCTTTCTGATCTGAGCATTCAGCTAACAGAGTTAAACCATACTTTTGATTGAGCAGTTTTGAAACACTCTGTCTGTAGAAAATGCAACTGGACATTCGTAGCGCTAAGTGGGTAATAGTAAAAAAAAGAATATGTTCAAATATAAACTACACAGAAGCATTGTATGAAACTTCTTTCTGTTCTGTGCATTCAACTAACAGAGTTGAACCTTACTTCTGATTGAGCCGTTCTGAAACACTCTTTCTGTAGAAACTGCAATTGGACATTCTGAGCGCTAAGAGGCCTTTATTGGGAAAAAGAATGTCTACAAATAAAAACTACACAGAAGAATTGTGTGAAACTACTTTCTGTTCTGTTTGTTCAACTAAAAGAGTTGAACCTTAGTTTTGATTGAGCCGTTCTGAAACACTATTTCTGTAGAAAATGCAAGTGGAGATTCGGTGCGCTAAGAGGGTAATAGTGGAAAAAGTAATGTCTCCAAATATAAACTACACAGAATCATTCTGTGAAACTTCTTTCTGATCTGTGCATTCAGCTAACAGAGTTAAACCATACTTTTGATTGAGCAGATCTGAACACTCTTTCTGTAGAAAATGCAACTGGACATTTGGAGCGCTAAGAGAATAGTAGTGGAAAAAGGAATATATTCAAATATAAACTACACAGAAGCATTCTGTGAAACTTCTTTCTGATCTGAGCATTCAGCTAACAGAGTTAAACCATACTTTTGATTGAGCAGTTTTGAAACACTCTGTCTGTAGAAAATGCAACTGGACATTCGTAGCGCTAAGTGGGTAATAGTGGAAAAAAGAATATGTTCAAATATAAACTACACAGAAGCATTGTATGAAACTTCTTTCTGTTCTGTGCATTCAACTAACAGAGTTGAACCTTACTTTTGATTGAGCCTTTCTGAAACACTCTTTCTGTAGAAACTGCAATTGGACATTCTGAGCGCTAAGAGGCCTATATGGGGAAAAATAATATCTTCAAATAAAAACTACACAGAATCATTTTGTGAAACTTATTACTGATATGTTCATTAAGCTAACAGAGTTAAACCATACTTTTGATTGCGCAGTTCTGAACACTCTTTCTGTAGAAAATGCAAGTGGACATTCGGAGCGCTAAGAGGGTAATAGTGGAAAAAGGAATATATTCAAATATAAACTACACAGTAGCATTCTGTGAAAATTCTTTCTGTTCTGTGCATTCAACTAACAGAGTTGAACCTTACTTTTGATTGAGCCGTTCTGAAACACTCTTTCTGTAGAAACTGCAATTGGACATTCTGAGCGCTAAGAGGCCTCTATTGGGAAAAAGAATGTCTACAAATAAAAACTACACAGAAGAATTGTGTGAAACTTCTTTCTGTTCTGTTTGTTCAACTAAAAGAGTTGAACCTTAGTTTTGATTGAGCCGTTCTGAAACACTCTTTCTGTAGAAAATGCAAGTGGATATTCGGAGCGCTAAGAGGGTAATAGTGGAAAAAGGAATGTCTCCAAATATAAACTACACAGAATCATTCTGTGAAACTTCTTTCTGATCTGTGCATTCAGCTAACAGAGTTAAACCATACTTTTGATTGAGCAGATCTGAACACTCTTTCTGTAGAAAATGCAACTGGACATTTGGAGCGCTAAGAGAGTAGTAGTGGAAAAAGGAATATATTCAAATATAAACTACACAGAAGCATTCTGTGAAACTTCTTTCTGATCTGAGCATTCAGCTAACAGAGTTAAACCATACTTTTGATTGAGCAGTTTTGAAACAATCTGTCTGTAGAAAATGCAACTGGACATTCGTAGCGCTAAGTGGGTAATAGTGGAAAAAAGAATATGTTCAAATATAAACTACACAGAAGCATTGTATGAAACTTCTTTCTGTTCTGTGCATTCAACTAACAGAGTTGAACCTTACTTTTGATTGAGCCTTTCTGAAACACTCTTTCTGTAGAAACTGCAATTGGACATTCTGAGCGCTAAGAGGACTATAAATCATGCTGCTATAAAGACACATGCACACGTATGTTTATTGCGGCACTATTCACAATAGCAAAGAGTTGGAACCAACCCAAATGTCCAACAACGATAGACTGGATTAAGAAAATGTGGCACATATACACCATGGAATACTATGCAGCCATAAAAAATGATGAGTTCGTGTCTTTGTAGGGACATGGATGAAACTGGAAAACATCATTCTCAGTAAACTATCGCAAGGACAAAAAACCAAACACCGCATGTTCTCACTCATAGGTGGGAATTGAACAATGAGAACTCATGGACACAGGAAGGGGAACATCACACTCCGGGGACTGTTGTGGGGTGGGGGGAGGGGGGAGGGACAGCATTAGGAGATACACCTAATGCTAAATGACGAGTTAATGGGTGCAGGAAATCAACATGGCATATGGATACATATGTAACAAAACTGCACATTGTGCACATGTACCCTAAAACCCTAAAGTATAATAAAAAAAAAAAAAAAAAAAAAAAAAAAAAAAAAAAAAAAAAAGAGGCCTATATTGGGAAAAATAATATCTTCAAATAAAAACTACACAGAAGCATTGTGTGAAACTTATTACTGATATGTTCATTAAGCTAACAGAGTTAAACCATACTTTTGATTGCGCAGTTCTGAACACTCTTTCTGTAGAAAATTCAAGTGGACATTCGGAGCGCTAAGAGGCTAATAGTGGAAAAAGGAATATATTCAAATATAAACTACACAGTAGCATTCTGTGAAAATTCTTTCTGTTCTGTGCATTCAACTAACAGAGTTGAACCTTACTTTTGATTGAGCCGTTCTGAAACACTCTTTCTGTAGAAACTGCAATTGGACATGCTAAGCGCTAAGAGGCCTACATTGGGAAAAAGAATATCTTCAAATAAAAACTACACAGATGCATTCTGTGAAACTTATTTCTGATCTGTAAATTCAGTTAACAGAGTTAAAACATATTTTTGATTGAGCAGTTATGAAACACTCCTTTTGTAGAAAATGCAAGTGGAGATTCGGAGCGCTAAGAGGGTAATAGTGGAAAAAGGAATGTCTTCAAATATAAACTACACAGAATCATTCGGTGAAACTTCTTTCTGATCTGTGCATTCAGCTAACAGGGTTAAACCATACTTTTGATTGAGCAGATCTGAACACTCTTTCTGTAGAAAATGCAACTGGACATTTGGAGCGCTAAGAGCGTAGTAGTCGAAAAAGGAATATATTCAAATATAAACTACACAGAAGCATTCTGTGAAACTTCTTTCTGATCTGAGCATTCAGCTAACAGAGTTAAACCATACTTTTGATTGAGCAGTTTTGAAACACTCTGTCTGTAGAAAATGCAACTGGACATTCGTAGCGCTAAGTGGGTAATAGTAAAAAAAAGAATATGTTCAAATATAAACTACACAGAAGCATTGTATGAAACTTCTTTCTGTTCTGTGCATTCAACTAACAGAGTTGAACCTTACTTTTGATTGAGCCGTTCTGAAACACTCTTTCTGTAGAAACTGCAATTGGACATTCTGAGCGCTAAGAGGCCTATATTGGGAAAAAGAATGTCTACAAATAAAAACTACACAGAAGAATTGTGTGAAACTTCTTTCTGTTCTGTTTGTTCAACTAAAAGAGTTGAACCTTAATTTTGATTGAGCCGTTCTGAAACACTCTTTCTGTAGAAAATGCAAGTGGAGATTCGGAGCGCTAAGAGGGTATTAGTGGAAAAAGGAATGTCTCCAAATATAAACTACACAGAATCATTCTGTGAAACTTCTTTCTGATCTGTGCATTCAGCTAACAGATTTAAACCATACTTTTGATTGAGCAGATCTGAACACTCTTTCTGTAGAAAATGCAACTGAACATTTGGAGCGCTAAGAGAGTAGTAGTGGAAAAAGGAATATATTCGAATATCAACTACACAACAGCATTCTGTGAAACTTCTTTCTGATCTGAGCATTCAGCTAACAGAGTTAAACTATACTTTTGATTGAGCAGTTTCGAAACACTCTGTCTGTAGAAAATGCAACTGGACATTCGTAACGCTAAGTGGGTAATAGCGGAAAAAAGAATATGTTCAAATATAAACTACACAGAAGCATTGTATGAAACTTCTTTCTGTTCTGTGCATTCAACTAACAGAGTTGAACCTTACTTTTGATTGAGCCTTTCTGAAACACTCTTTCTGTAGAAAGTGCAATTGGACATTCTGAGCGCTAAGAGGCCTCTATTGGGAAAAATAATATATTCAAATAAAAACTACACAGAAGCATTGTGTGAAACTTATTACTGATATGTTCATTAAGCTAACAGAGTTAAACCATACTTTTGATTGCGCAGTTCTGAACACTCTTTCTGTAGAAAATACAAGTGGACATTCGGAGCGCTAAGAGGGTAATAGTGGAAAAAGGAATATATTCAAATATAAACTACACAGTAGCATTCTGTGAAAATTCTTTCTGTTCTGTGCATTCAACTAACAGAGTTGAACCTTACTTTTGATTGAGCCGTTCTGAAACACTCTTTCTGTAGAAACTGCAATTGGACATGCTAAGCGCTAAGAGGCCTACATTGGGAAAAAGAATATCTTCAAATAAAAACTACACAAATGCATTCTGTGAAACTTATTTCTGATCTGTAAATTCAGTTAACAGAGATAAAACATATTTTTGATTGAGCAGTTATGAGACACTCTTTTTGTAGAAAATGCAAGTGGAGATTCGGAGCGCTAAGAGGGTAATAGTGGAAAAAGGAATGTCTTCAAATATAAACTACACAGAATCATTCGGTGAAACTTCTTACTGATCTGTGCATGCAGCTAACAGAGTTAAAACATACTTTTGATTGAGCAGATCTGAACACTCTTTCTGTAGAAAATGCAACTGGACATTTGGAGCGCTAAGAGCGTAGTAGTGGAAAAAGGAATATATTCAAATATAAACTACACAGAAGCATTCTGTGAAACTTCTTTCTGATCTGAGCATTCAGCTAACAGAGTTAAACCATACTTTTGTTTGAGCAGTTTTGAAACACTCTGTCTGTAGAAAATGCAACTGGACATTCGTAGCGCTAAGTGGGTAATAGTGGAAAAAAGAATATGTTCAAATATAAACTACACAGAAGCATTGTATGAAACTTCTTTCTGTTCTGTGCATTCAACTAACAGAGTTGAACCTTACTTTTGATTGAGCCGTTCTGAAACACTCTTTCTGTAGAAACTGCAATTGGACATTCTGAGCGCTAAGAGGCCTATATTGGGAAAAAGAATGTCTACAAATAAAAACTACACAGAAGAATTGTGTGAAACTTCTTTCTGTTCTGTTTGTTCAACTAAAAGAGTTGAACCTTAGTTTTGATTGAGCCGTTCTGAAACACTCTTTCTGTAGAAAATGCAAGTGGAGATTCGGAGCGCTAAGAGGGTAATAGTGGAAAAAGGAATGTCTCCAAATATAAACTACACAGAATCATTCTGTGAAACTTCTTTCTGATCTGTGCATTCAGCTAACAGAGTTAAACCATAGTTTTGATTGAGCAGATCTGAACACTCTTTCTGTAGAAAATGCAACTGGACATTTGGAGCGCTAAGAGAGTAGTAGTGGAAAAAGGAATATATTCAAATATAAACTACACAGAAGCATTCTGTGAAACTTCTATCTGATCTGAGCATTCAGCTAACAGAGTTAAACCATACTTTTGATTGAGCAGATCTGAACACTCTTTCTGTAGAAAATGCAACTGGACATTTGGAGCGCTAAGAGCGTAGTAGTGGAAAAAGGAATATATTCAAATATAAACTACACAGAAGCATTCTGTGAAACTCCTTTCTGATCTGAGCATTCAGCTAACAGAGTTAAACCATACATTTGATTGAGCAGTTTTGAAACACTCTGTCTGTAGAAAATGCAACTGGACATTCGTAGCGCTAAGTGGGTAATAGTGGAAAAAAGAATATGTTCAAATATAAACTACACAGAAGCATTGTATGAAACTTCTTTCTTTTCTGTGCATTCAACTAACAGAGTTGAACCTTACTTTTGATTGAGCCTTTCTGAAACACTCTTTCTGTAGAAACTGCAATTGGACATTCTGAGCGCTAAGAGGCCTCTATTGGGAAAAATAATATCTTCAAATAAAAACTACACAGAAGCATTGTGTGAAACTTATTTCTGATATGTTCATTAAGCTAACAGAGTTAAACCATACTTTTGATTGCTCAGTTCTGAACACTCTTTCTGTAGAAAATGCAAGTGGACATTCGGAGCGCTAAGAGGGTAATAGTGGAAAAAGGAATATATTCAAATATAAACTACACAGTAGCATTCTGTGAAAATCCTTTCTGTTCTGTGCATTCAACTAACAGAGTTGAACCTTACTTTTGATTGAGCCGTTCTGAAACACTCTTTCTGTAGAAACTGCAATTGGAAATGCTAAGCGCTAAGAGGCCTACATTGGGAAAAAGAATATCTTCAAATAAAAACTACACAGATGCATTCTGTGAAACTTATTTCTGATCTGTAAATTCAGTTAACAGAGATAAAACATATTTTTGATTGAGCAGTTATGAAACACTCTTTTTGTAGAAAATGCAAGTGGAGATTCTTAGCGCAAAGTGGGTAATAGTGGAAAAAGGAATGTCTTCAAATATAAACTACACAGAATCATTCGGTGAAACTTCTTTCCGATCTGTGCATTCAGCTAACAGAGTTAAACCATACTTTTGATTGAGCAGATATGAACACTCTTTCTGTAGAAAATGCAACTGGACATTTGGAGCGCTAAGAGCGTAGTAGTGGAAAAAGTAATATATTCAAATATAAACTACACAGAAGCATTCTGTGAAACTTCTTTCTGATCTGAGGATTCAGCTAACAGAGTTAAACCATACTTTTGATTGAGCAGTTTTGAGACACTCTGTCTGTAGAAAATGCAACTGGACATTCGTAGCGCTAAGTGGGTAATAGTGGAAAAAAGAATATGTTCAAATATAAACTACACAGAAGCATTGTATGAAACTTCTTTCTGTTCTGTGCATTCAACTAACAGAGTTGAACCTTACTTTTGATTGAGCCGTTCTGAAACACTCTTTCTGTAGAAACTGCAATTGGACATTCTGAGCGCTAAGAGGCCTCTATTGGGAAAAAGAATATCTACAAATAAAAACTACACAGAAGAATTTTGTGAAACTTCTTTCTGTTCTGTTTGTTCAACTAAAAGAGTTGAACATTAGTTTTGATTGAGCCGTTCTGAAACACTCTTTCTGTAGAAAATGCAAGTGGAGATTCGGAGCGCTAAGAGGGTAATAGTGGAAAAAGGAATGTCTCCAAATATAAACTTCACAGAATCATTCTGTGAAACTTCTTTCTGATCTGTGCATTCAGCTAACAGAGTTAAACCATACTTTTGATTGAGCAGATCTGAACACTCTTTCTGTAGAAAATGCAACTGGACATTTGGAGCGCTAAGAGAGTAGTAGTGGAAAAAGGAATATATTCAAATATAAACTACACAGAAGCATTCTGTGAAACTTCTTTCTGATCTGAGCATTCAGCTAACAGAGTTAAACCATACTTTTGATTGAGCAGTTTTGAAACACTCTGTCTGTAGAAAATGCAAATGGACATTCGTCGTGCTAAGTGGGTAATAGTGGAAAAAAGAATATGTTCAAATATAAACTACACAGAAGCATTGTATGAAACTTCTTTCTGTTCTGTGCATTCAACTAACAGAGTTGAACCTTACTTTTGATTGAGCCTTTCTGAAACACTCTTTCTGTAGAAACTGCAATTGGACATTCTGAGCGCTAAGAGGCCTCTATTGGGAAAAATAATATCTTCAAATAAAAACTACACAGAAGCATTGTGTGAAACTTATTTCTAATATGTTCATTAAGCTAACAGAGTTAAACCATACTATTGATTGCGCAGTTCTGAACACTCTTTCTGTAGAAAATGCAAGTGGACATTCGGAGCGCTAAGAGGGTAATAGTGGAAAAAGGAATATATTCAAATATAAACTACACAGTAGCATTCTGTGAAAATTCTTTCTGTTCTGTGCATTCAACTAACAGAGTTGAACCTTACTTTTGATTGAGCCGTTCTGAAACCCTCTTTCTGTAGAAACTGCAATTGGACATGCTAAGCGCTAAGAGGCCTACATTGGGAAAAAGAATATCTTCAAATAAAAACTACACAGATGCATTCTGTGAAACTTATTTCTGATCTGTAAATTCAGTTAACAGAGATAAAACATATTTTTGATTGAGCAGTTATGAAACACTCTTTTTGTAGAAAATGCAAGTGGAGATTCGGAGCGCTAAGAGGGTAATAGTGGAAAAAGGAATGTCTTCAAATATAAACTACACAGAATCATTCGGTGAAACTTCTTTCTGATCTGTGCATTCAGCTAACAGAGTTAAACCATACTTTTGATTGAGCAGATCTGAACACTCTTTCTGTAGAAAATGCAACTGGACATTTGGAGCGCTAAGAGCGTAGTAGTGGAAAAAGGAATATATTCAAATATAAACTACACAGAAGCATTCTGTGGAACTTCTTTCTGATCTGAGCATTCAGCTAACAGAGTTAAACCATACTTTTGATTGAGCAGTTTTGAAACTCTCTGTCTGTAGAAAATGCAACTGGACATTCGTAGCGCTAAGTGGGTAATAGTGGAAAAAAGAATATGTTCAAATAGAAACTACACAGAAGCATTGTATGAAACTTCTTTCTGTTCTGTGCATTCAACTAACAGAGTTGAACCTTACTTTTGATTGAGCCGTTCTGAAACACTCTTTCTGTAGAAACTGCAATTGGACATTCTGAGCGCTAAGAGGCCTATATTGGGAAAACGAATGTCTACAAATAAAAACTACACAGAAGAATTGTGTGAAAGTTCTTTCTGTTCTGTTTGTTCAACTAAAAGAGTTGAACCTTAGTTTTGATTGAGCCGTTCTGAAACACTCTTTCTGTAGAAAATGCAAGTGGAGATTCGGAGCGCTAAGAGGGTAATAGTGGAAAAAGGAATGTCTCCAAATATAAACTACACAGAATCATTCGGTGAAACTTCTTTCTGATCTGTGCATTCAGCTAACAGAGTTAAACCATACTTTTGATTGAGCAGATCTGAACACTCTTTCTGTAGAAAATGCAACTGGACATTTGGAGCGCTAAGAGAGTAGTAGTGGAAAAAGGAATATATTCAAATATAAACTACACAGAAGCATTCTGTGAAACTTCTTTCTGATCTGAGCATTCAGCTAACAGAGTTAAACCATACTTTTGATTGAGCAGTTTTGAAACACTCTGTCTGTAGAAAATGCAACTGGACATTCGTAGCGCTAAGTGGGTAATAGTGGAAAAAAGAATATGTTCAAATATAAACTACACAGAAACATTGTATGAAACTTCTTTCTGTTCTGTGCATTCAACTAACAGAGTTGAACCTTACTTTTGATTGAGCCTTTCTGAAACACTCTTTCTGTAGAAACTGCAATTGGACATTCTGAGCGCTAAGAGGACTATATTGGGAAAAATAATATCTTCAAATAAAAACTACACAGAAGCATTGTGTGAAACTTATTTCTGATATGTTCATTAAGCTAACAGAGTTAAACCATACTTTTGATTGCGCAGTTCTGAACACTCTTTCTGTAGAAAATGCAAGTGGACTTTCGGAGCGCTAAGAGGGTAATAGTGGAAAAAGGAATATATTCAAATATAAACTACACAGTAGCATTCTGTGAAAATTCTTTCTGTTCTGTGCATTCAACTAACAGAGTTGAACCTTACTTTTGATTGAGCCGTTCTGAAACACTCTTTCTGTAGAAACTGCAATTGGACATGCTAAGCGCTAAGAGGCCTACATTGGGAAAAAGAATATCTTCAAATAAAAACTACACAGATGCATTCTGTGAAACTTATTTCTGATCTGTAAATTCAGTTAACAGAGATAAAACATATTTTTGATTGAGCAGTTATGAAACACTCTTTTTGTAGAAAATGCAAGTGGAGATTCGGAACGCTAAGGGGGTAATAGTGGAAAAAGGAATGTCTTCAAATATAAACTACACAGAATCATTCGGTGAAACTTCTTTCTGATCTGTGCATTCAGCTAACAGAGTTAAACCATACTTTTGATTGAGCAGATCTGAACACTCTTTCTGTAGAAAATGCAACTGGACATTTGGAGCGCTAAGAGCGTAGTAGTGGAAAAAGGAATATATTCAAATATAAACTACACAGAAGCATACTGTGAAACTTCTTTCTGATCTGAGCATTCAGCTAACAGAGTTAAACCATACTTTTGATTGAGCAGTTTTGAAACACTCTGTCTGTAGAAAATGCAACTGGACATTCGTAGCGCTAACTGGGTAATAGTGGAAAAAAGAATATGTTCAAATATAAACTACACAGAAGCATTGTATGAAACTTCTTTCTGTTCTGTGCATTCAACTAACAGAGTTGAACCTTACTTTTGATTGAGCCGTTCTCAAACACTCTTTCTGTAGAAACTGCAATTGGACATTCTGAGCGCTAAGAGGCCTATATTGGGAAAAAGAATGTCTACAAATAAAAACTACACAGAAGAATTGTGTGAAACTTCTTTCTGTTCTATTTGTTCAACTAAAAGAGTTGAACCTTAGTTTTGATTGAGCCGTTCTGAAACACTCTCTCTGTAGAAAATGCAAGTGGAGATTCGGAGCGCTAAGAGGGTAATAGTGGAAAAAGGAATGTCTCCAAATATAAACTCCACACAATCATTCTGTGAAACTTCTTTCTGATCTGTGCATTCAGCTAACAGAGTTAAATCATACTTTTGATTGAGCAGATCTGAACACTCTTTCTGTAGAAAATGCAACTGGACATTTGGAGCGCTAAGAGAGTAGTAGTGGAAAAAGGAATATATTCAAATATAAACTACACAGAAGCATTCTGTGAAACTTCTTTCTGATCTGAGCATTCAGCTAACAGAGTTAAACCATACTTTTGATTGAGCAGTTTTGAAACACTCTGTCTGTAGAAAATGCAACTGGACATTCGTAGCGCTAAGTGGGTAATACTGGAAAAAAGAATATGTTCAAATATAAACTACACAGAATCATTGTATGAAATTACTTTCTGTTCTGTGCATTCAACTAACGGAGTTGGACCTTACTTTTGATTGAGCCTTTCTGAAACACTCTTTCGGTAGAAACTGCAATTGGACATTCTGAGCGCTAAGAGGCCTATATTGGGAAAAATAATATCTTCAAATAAAAACTACACAGAAGCATTGTGTGAAACTTATTTCTGATATGTTCATTAAGCTAACAGAGTTAAACCATACTTTTGATTGCGCAGTTCTGAACACTCTTTCTGTAGAAAATGCAAGTGGACATTCGGAGCGCTAAGAGGCTAATAGTGGAAAAAGGAATATATTCAAATATAAACTACACAGTAGCATTCTGTGAAAATTCTTTCTGTTCTGTGCATTCAACTAACAGAGTTGAACCTTAATTTTGATTGAGCCGTTCTGAAACACTCTTTCTGTAGAAACTGCAATTGGACATGCTAAGCGCTAACAGGCCTACATTGGGAAAAAGAATATCTTCAAATAAAAACTACACAGATGCATTCTGTGAAACTTATTTCTCATCTGTAAATTCAGTTAACAGAGATAAAACATATTTTTGATTGAGCAGTTATGAAACACTCTTTTTGTAGAAAATGCAAGTGGAGATTCGGAGCGCTAAGAGGATAATAGTGGAAAAAGGAATGTCTCCAAATATAAACTACACAGAATCATTCGGTGAAACTTCTTTCTGATCTGTGCATTCAGCTAACAGAGTTAAACCATACTTTTGATTGAGCAGATCTGAACACTCTTTCTGTAGAAAATGCAACTGGACATTTGGAGCGCTAAGAGCGTAGTAGTGGAAAAAGGAATATATTCAAATATAAACTACACAGAAGCAGTCTGTGAAACTTCTTTCTGATCTGAGCATTCAGCTAACAGAGTTAAACCATACTTTTGATTGAGCAGTTTTGAAACACTCTGTCTGTAGAAAATGCAACTGGACATTCGTAGCGCTAAGTGGGTAAAAGTGGAAAAAAGAATATGTTCGAATATAAACTACACAGAAGCATTGTATGAAACTTCTTTCTGTTCTGTGCATTCAACTAACAGAGTTGAACCTTACTTTTGATTGAGCCGTTCTGAAACACTCTTTCTGTAGAAACTGCAATTGGACATTCTGAGCGCTAAGAGGCCTATATTGGGAAAAAGAATGTCTACAAATAAAAACTACACAGAAGAATTGTGTGAAACTTCTTTCTGTTCTGTTTGTTCAACTAAAAGAGTTGAATCTTAGTTTTGATTGAGCCGTTCTGAAACACTCTTTCTGTAGAAAATTCAAGTGGAGATTCGGAGCGCTAAGAGGGTAATAGTGGAAAAAGGAATGTCTCCAAATATAAACTACACAGAATCATTCTGTGAAACTTCTTTCTGATCTGTGCATTCAGCTAACAGAGTTAAACCATACTTTTGATTGAGCAGATCTGAACACTCTTTCTGTAGAAAATGCAACTGGACATTTGGAGCGCTAAGAGAATAGTAGTGGAAAAAGGAATATATTCAAATATAAACTACACAGAAGCATTCTGTGAAACTTCTTTCTGATCTGAGCATTCAGCTAACAGAGTTAAACCATACTTTTGATTGAGCAGTTTTGAAACACTCTGTCTGTAGAAAATGCAACTGGACATTCGTAGCGCTAAGTGGGTAATAGTGGAAAAAAGAATATGTTCAAATATAAACTACACAGAAGCATTGTATGAAACTTCTTTCTGTTCTGTGCATTCAACTAACAGAGTTGAACCTTACTTTTGATTGAGCCTTTCTGAAACACTCTTTCTGTAGAAACTGCAATTGGACATTCTGAGCGCTAAGAGGCCTATATGGGGAAAAATAATATCTTCAAATAAAAACTACACAGAAGCATTTTGTGAAACTTATTACTGATATGTTCATTAAGCTAACAGAGTTAAACCATACTTTTGATTGCGCAGTTCTGAACACTCTTTTGTAGAAAATGCAAGTGGACATTCTGAGCGCTAAGAGGGTAATAGTGGAAAAAGGAATATATTCAAATATAAACTACACAGTAGCATTCTGTGAAAATTCTTTCTGTTCTGTGCATTCAACTAACAGAGTTGAACCTTACTTTTGATTGAGCCGTTCTGAAACACTCTTTCTGTAGAAACTGCAATTGGACATTCTGAGCGCTAAGAGGCTTCTATTGGGAAAAAGAATGTCTACAAATAAAAACTACACAGAAGAATTGTGTGAAACTTCTTTCTGTTCTGTTTGTTCAACTAAAAGAGTTGAACCTTAGTTTTGATTGAGCCGTTCTGAAACACTCTTTCTGTAGAAAATGCAAGTGGATATTCGGAGCGCTAAGAGGGTAATAGTGGAAAAAGGAATGTCTCCAAATATAAACTACACAGAATCATTCTGTGAAACTTCTTTCTGATCTGTGCATTCAGCTAACAGAGTTAAACCATACTTTTGATTGAGCAGATCTGAACACTCTTTCTGTAGAAAATGCAACTGGACATTTGGAGCGCTAAGAGAGTAGTAGTGGAAAAAGGAATATATTCAAATATAAACTACACAGAAGCATTCTGTGAAACTTCTTTCTGATCTGAGCATTCAGCTAACAGAGTTAAACCATACTTTTGATTGAGCAGTTTTGAAACAATCTGTCTGTAGAAAATGCAACTGGACATTCGTAGCGCTAAGTGGGTAATAGTGGAAAAAAGAATATGTTCAAATATAAACTACACAGAAGCATTGTATGAAACTTCTTTCTGTTCTGTGCATTCAACTAACAGAGTTGAACCTTACTTTTGATTGAGCCTTTCTGAAACACTCTTTCTGTAGAAACTGCAATTGGACATTCTGAGCGCTAAGAGGACTATAAATCATGCTGCTATAAAGACACATGCACACGTATGTTTATTGCGGCACTATTCACAATAGCAAAGAGTTGGAACCAACCCAAATGTCCAACAACGATAGACTGGATTAAGAAAATGTGGCACATATACACCATGGAATACTATGCAGCCATAAAAAATGATGAGTTCGTGTCTTTGTAGGGACATGGATGAAACTGGAAAACATCATTCTCAGTAAACTATCGCAAGGACAAAAAACCAAACACCGCATGTTCTCACTCATAGGTGGGAATTGAACAATGAGAACTCATGGACACAGGAAGGGGAACATCACACTCCGGGGACTGTTGTGGGGTGGGGGGAGGGGGGAGGGACAGCATTAGGAGATACACCTAATGCTAAATGACGAGTTAATGGGTGCAGGAAATCAACATGGCATATGGATACATATGTAACAAAACTGCACATTGTGCACATGTACCCTAAAACCCTAAAGTATAATAAAAAAAAAAAAAAAAAAAAAAAAAAAAAAGAGGCCTATATTGGGAAAAATAATATCTTCAAATAAAAACTACACAGAAGCATTGTGTGAAACTTATTACTGATATGTTCATTAAGCTAACAGAGTTAAACCATACTTTTGATTGCGCAGTTCTGAACACTCTTTCTGTAGAAAATTCAAGTGGACATTCGGAGCGCTAAGAGGCTAATAGTGGAAAAAGGAATATATTCAAATATAAACTACACAGTAGCATTCTGTGAAAATTCTTTCTGTTCTGTGCATTCAACTAACAGAGTTGAACCTTACTTTTGATTGAGCCGTTCTGAAACACTCTTTCTGTAGAAACTGCAATTGGACATGCTAAGCGCTAAGAGGCCTACATTGGGAAAAAGAATATCTTCAAATAAAAACTACACAGATGCATTCTGTGAAACTTATTTCTGATCTGTAAATTCAGTTAACAGAGTTAAAACATATTTTTGATTGAACAGTTATGAAACACTCCTTTTGTAGAAAATGCATGTGGAGATTCGGAGCGCTAAGAGGGTAATAGTGGAAAAAGGAATGTCTTCAAATATAAACTACACAGAATCATCCGGTGAAACTTCTTTCTGATCTGTGCATTCAGCTAACAGAGTTAAACCATACTTTTGATTGAGCAGATCTGAACACTCTTTCTGTAGAAAATGCAACTGGACATTTGGAGCGCTAAGAGCGTAGTAGTCGAAAAAGGAATATATTCAAATATAAACTACACAGAAGCATTCTGTGAAACTTCTTTCTGATCTGAGCATTCAGCTAACAGAGTTAAACCATACTTTTGATTGAGCAGTTTTGAAACACTCTGTCTGTAGAAAATGCAACTGGACATTCGTAGCGCTAAGTGGGTAATAGTAAAAAAAAGAATATGTTCAAATATAAACTACACAGAAGCATTGTATGAAACTTCTTTCTGTTCTGTGCATTCAACTAACAGAGTTGAACCTTACTTCTGATTGAGCCGTTCTGAAACACTCTTTCTGTAGAAACTGCAATTGGACATTCTGAGCGCTAAGAGGCCTTTATTGGGAAAAAGAATGTCTACAAATAAAAACTACACAGAAGAATTGTGTGAAACTTCTTTCTGTTCTGTTTGTTCAACTAAAAGAGTTGAACCTTAGTTTTGATTGAGCCGTTCTGAAACACTATTTCTGTAGAAAATGCAAATGGAGATTCGGTGCGCTAAGAGGGTAATAGTGGAAAAAGTAATGTCTCCAAATATAAACTACACAGAATCATTCTGTGAAACTTCTTTCTGATCTGTGCATTCAGCTAACAGAGTTAAACCATACTTTTGATTGAGCAGATCTGAACACTCTTTCTGTAGAAAATGCAACTGGACATTTGGAGCGCTAAGAGAATAGTAGTGGAAAAAGGAATATATTCAAATATAAACTACACAGAAGCATTCTGTGAAACTTCTTTCTGATCTGAGCATTCAGCTAACAGAGTTAAACCATACTTTTGATTGAGCAGTTTTGAAACACTCTGTCTGTAGAAAATGCAACTGGACATTCGTAGCGCTAAGTGGGTAATAGTGGAAAAAAGAATATGTTCAAATATAAACTACACAGAAGCATTGTATGAAACTTCTTTCTGTTCTGTGCATTCAACTAACAGAGTTGAACCTTACTTTTGATTGAGCCTTTCTGAAACACTCTTTCTGTAGAAACTGCAATTGGACATTCTGAGCGCTAAGAGGCCTATATGGGGAAAAATAATATCTTCAAATAAAAACTACACAGAATCATTTTGTGAAACTTATTACTGATATGTTCATTAAGCTAACAGAGTTAAACCATACTTTTGATTGCGCAGTTCTGAACACTCTTTCTGTAGAAAATGCAAGTGGACATTCGGAGCGCTAAGAGGGTAATAGTGGAAAAAGGAATATATTCAAATATAAACTACACAGTAGCATTCTGTGAAAATTCTTTCTGTTCTGTGCATTCAACTAACAGAGTTGAACCTTACTTTTGATTGAGCCGTTCTGAAACACTCTTTCTGTAGAAACTGCAATTGGACATTCTGAGCGCTAAGAGGCCTCTATTGGGAAAAAGAATGTCTACAAATAAAAACTACACAGAAGAATTGTGTGAAACTTCTTTCTGTTCTGTTTGTTCAACTAAAAGAGTTGAACCTTAGTTTTGATTGAGCCGTTCTGAAACACTCTTTCTGTAGAAAATGCAAGTGGATATTCGGAGCGCTAAGAGGGTAATAGTGGAAAAAGGAATGTCTCCAAATATAAACTACACAGAATTATTCTGTGAAACTTCTTTCTGATCTGTGCATTCAGCTAACAGAGTTAAACCATACTTTTGATTGAGCAGATCTGAACACTCTTTCTGTAGAAAATGCAACTGGACATTTGGAGCGCTAAGAGAGTAGTAGTGGAAAAAGGAATATATTCAAATATAAACTACACAGAAGCATTCTGTGAAACTTCTTTCTGATCTGAGCATTCAGCTAACAGAGTTAAACCATCCTTTTGATTGAGCAGTTTTGAAACAATCTGTCTGTAGAAAATGCAACTGGACATTCGTAGCGCTAAGTGGGTAATAGTGGAAAAAAGAATATGTTCAAATATAAACTACACAGAAGCATTGTATGAAACTTCTTTCTGTTCTGTGCATTCAACTAACAGAGTTGAACCTTACTTTTGATTGAGCCTTTCTGAAACACTCTTTCTGTAGAAACTGCAATTGGACATTCTGAGCGCTAAGAGGACTATAAATCATGCTGCTATAAAGACACATGCACACGTATGTTTATTGCGGCACTATTCACAATAGCAAAGAGTTGGAACCAACCCAAATGTCCAACAACGATAGACTGGATTAAGAAAATGTGGCACATATACACCATGGAATACTATGCAGCCATAAAAAATGATGAGTTCGTGTCTTTGTAGGGACATGGATGAAACTGGAAAACATCATTCTCAGTAAACTATCGCAAGGACAAAAAACCAAACACCGCATGTTCTCACTCATAGGTGGGAATTGAACAATGAGAACTCATGGACACAGGAAGGGGAACATCACACTCCGGGGACTGTTGTGGGGTGGGGGGAGGGGGGAGGGACAGCATTAGGAGATACACCTAATGCTAAATGACGAGTTAATGGGTGCAGGAAATCAACATGGCATATGGATACATATGTAACAAAACTGCACATTGTGCACATGTACCCTAAAACCCTAAAGTATAATAAAAAAAAAAAAAAAAAAAAAAAAAAAAAAAAAAAAAAAAGAGGCCTATATTGGGAAAAATAATATCTTCAAATAAAAACTACACAGAAGCATTGTGTGAAACTTATTACTGATATGTTCATTAAGCTAACAGAGTTAAACCATACTTTTGATTGCGCAGTTCTGAACACTCTTTCTGTAGAAAATTCAAGTGGACATTCGGAGCGCTAAGAGGCTAATAGTGGAAAAAGGAATATATTCAAATATAAACTACACAGTAGCATTCTGTGAAAATTCTTTCTGTTCTGTGCATTCAACTAACAGAGTTGAACCTTACTTTTGATTGAGCCGTTCTGAAACACTCTTTCTGTAGAAACTGCAATTGGACATGCTAAGCGCTAAGAGGCCTACATTGGGAAAAAGAATATCTTCAAATAAAAACTACACAGATGCATTCTGTGAAACTTATTTCTGATCTGTAAATTCAGTTAACAGAGTTAAAACATATTTTTGATTGAGCAGTTATGAAACACTCCTTTTGTAGAAAATGCAAGTGGAGATTCGGAGCGCTAAGAGGGAAATAGTGGAAAAAGGAATGTCTTCAAATATAAACTACACAGAATCATTCGGTGAAACTTCTTTCTGATCTGTGCATTCAGCTAACAGGGTTAAACCATACTTTTGATTGAGCAGATCTGAACACTCTTTCTGTAGAAAATGCAACTGGACATTTGGAGCGCTAAGAGCGTAGTAGTCGAAAAAGGAATATATTCAAATATAAACTACACAGAAGCATTCTGTGAAACTTCTTTCTGATCTGAGCATTCAGCTAACAGAGTTAAACCATACTTTTGATTGAGCAGTTTTGAAACACTCTGTCTGTAGAAAATGCAACTGGACATTCGTAGCGCTAAGTGGGTAATAGTAAAAAAAAGAATATGTTCAAATATAAACTACACAGAAGCATTGTATGAAACTTCTTTCTGTTCTGTGCATTCAACTAACAGAGTTGAACCTTACTTTTGATTGAGCCGTTCTGAAACACTCTTTCTGTAGAAACTGCAATTGGACATTCTGAGCGCTAAGAGGCCTATATTGGGAAAAAGAATGTCTACAAATAAAAACTACACAGAAGAATTGTGTGAAACTTCTTTCTGTTCTGTTTGTTCAACTAAAAGAGTTGAACCTTAATTTTGATTGAGCCGTTCTGAAACACTCTTTCTGTAGAAAATGCAAGTGGAGATTCGGAGCGCTAAGAGGGTATTAGTGGAAAAAGGAATGTCTCCAAATATAAACTACACAGAATCATTCTGTGAAACTTCTTTCTGATCTGTGCATTCAGCTAACAGATTTAAACCATACTTTTGATTGAGCAGATCTGAACACTCTTTCTGTAGAAAATGCAACTGAACATTTGGAGCGCTAAGAGAGTAGTAGTGGAAAAAGGAATATATTCGAATATCAACTACACAACAGCATTCTGTGAAACTTCTTTCTGATCTGAGCATTCAGCTAACAGAGTTAAACTATACTTTTGATTGAGCAGTTTCGAAACACTCTGTCTGTAGAAAATGCAACTGGACATTCGTAACGCTAAGTGGGTAATAGCGGAAAAAAGAATATGTTCAAATATAAACTACACAGAAGCATTGTATGAAACTTCTTTCTGTTCTGTGCATTCAACTAACAGAGTTGAACCTTACTTTTGATTGAGCCTTTCTGAAACACTCTTTCTGTAGAAAGTGCAATTGGACATTCTGAGCGCTAAGAGGCCTCTATTGGGAAAAATAATATATTCAAATAAAAACTACACAGAAGCATTGTGTGAAACTTATTACTGATATGTTCATTAAGCTAACAGAGTTAAACCATACTTTTGATTGCGCAGTTCTGAACACTCTTTCTGTAGAAAATACAAGTGGACATTCGGAGCGCTAAGAGGGTAATAGTGGAAAAAGGAATATATTCAAATATAAACTACACAGTAGCATTCTGTGAAAATTCTTTCTGTTCTGTGCATTCAACTAACAGAGTTGAACCTTACTTTTGATTGAGCCGTTCTGAAACACTCTTTCTGTAGAAACTGCAATTGGACATGCTAAGCGCTAAGAGGCCTACATTGGGAAAAAGAATATCTTCAAATAAAAACTACACAAATGCATTCTGTGAAACTTATTTCTGATCTGTAAATTCAGTTAACAGAGATAAAACATATTTTTGATTGAGCAGTTATGAGACACTCTTTTTGTAGAAAATGCAAGTGGAGATTCGGAGCGCTAAGAGGGTAATAGTGGAAAAAGGAATGTCTTCAAATATAAACTACACAGAATCATTCGGTGAAACTTCTTTCTGATCTGTGCATGCAGCTAACAGAGTTAAAACATACTTTTGATTGAGCAGATCTGAACACTCTTTCTGTAGAAAATGCAACTGGACATTTGGAGCGCTAAGAGCGTAGTAGTGGAAAAAGGAATATATTCAAATATAAACTACACAGAAGCATTCTGTGAAACTTCTTTCTGATCTGAGCATTCAGCTAACAGAGTTAAACCATACTTTTGTTTGAGCAGTTTTGAAACACTCTGTCTGTAGAAAATGCAACTGGACATTCGTAGCGCTAAGTGGGTAATAGTGGAAAAAAGAATATGTTCAAATATAAACTACACAGAAGCATTGTATGAAACTTCTTTCTGTTCTGTGCATTCAACTAACAGAGTTGAACCTTACTTTTGATTGAGCCGTTCTGAAACACTCTTTCTGTAGAAACTGCAATTGGACATTCTGAGCGCTAAGAGGCCTATATTGGGAAAAAGAATGTCTACAAATAAAAACTACACAGAAGAATTGTGTGAAACTTCTTTCTGTTCTGTTTGTTCAACTAAAAGAGTTGAACCTTAGTTTTGATTGAGCCGTTCTGAAACACTCTTTCTGTAGAAAATGCAAGTGGAGATTCGGAGCGCTAAGAGGGTAATAGTGGAAAAAGGAATGTCTCCAAATATAAACTACACAGAATCATTCTGTGAAACTTCTTTCTGATCTGTGCATTCAGCTAACAGAGTTAAACCATACTTTTGATTGACCAGATCTGAACACTCTTTCTGTAGAAAATGCAACTGGACATTTGGAGCGCTAAGAGAGTAGTAGTGGAAAAAGGAATATATTCAAATATAAACTAAACAGAAGCATTCTGTGAAACTTCTTTCTGATCTGAGCATTCAGCTAACAGAGTTAAACCATACTTTTGATTGAGCAGTTTTGAAACACTCTGTCTGTAGAAAATGCAACTGGACATTCGTAGCGCTAAGTGGGTAATAGTGCAAAAAAGAATATGTTCAAATATAAACTACACAGAAGCATTGTATGAAACTTCTTTCTGTTCTGTGCATTCAACTAACAGAGTTGAACCTGACTTTTGATTGAGCCTTTCTGAAACACTCTTTCTGTAGAAACTGCAATTGGACATTCTGAGCGCTAAGAGGCCTATATTGGGAAAAATAATATCTTCAAATAAAAACTACACAGAAGCATTGTGTGAAACTTATTTCTGATATGTTCATTAAGCTAACAGAGTTAAACCATACTTTTGATTGCGCAGTTCTGAACATTCTTTCTGTAGAAAATGCAAGTGGACATTCGGAGCGCTAAGAGGGTAATAGTGGAAAAAGGAATATATTCAAATATAAACTACACAGTAGCATTCTGTGAAAATTCTTTCTGTTCTGTGCATTCAACTAACAGAGTTGAACCTTACTTTTGATTGAGCCGTTCTGAAACACTCTTTCTGTAGAAACTGCAATTGGACATGCTAAGCGCTAAGAGGCCTACATTGGGAAAAAGAATATCTTCAAATAAAAACTACACAGATGCATTCTGTGAAACTTATTTCTGATCTGTAAATTCAGTTAACAGAGATAAAACATATTTTTGATTGAGCAGTTATGAAACACTCTTTTTGTAGAAAATGCAAGTGGAGATTCGGAGCGCTAAGAGGGTAATAGTGGAAAAAGGAATGTCTTCAAATATAAACTACACAGAATCATTCGGTGAAACTACTTTCAGATCTGTGCATGCAGCTAACAGAGTTAAAACATACTTTTGATTGAGCAGATCTGAACACTCTTTCTGTAGAAAATGCAACTGGACATTTGGAGCGCTAAGAGCGTAGTAGTGGAAAAAGTAATATATTCAAATATAAACTACACAGAAGCATTCTGTGAAACTTCTTTCTGATCTGAGCATTCAGCTAACAGAGTTAAACCATACTTTTGATTGAGCAGTTTTGAAACACTCTGTCTGTAGAAAATGCAACTGGACATTCGTAGCACTAAGTGGGTAATAGTGGAAAAAAGAATATGTTCAAATATAAACTACACAGAAGCATTGTATGAAACTTCTTTCTGTTCTGTGCATTCAACTAACAGAGTTGAACCTTACTTTTGATTGAGCCGTTCTGAAACACTCTTTCTGGAGAAACTGCAATTGGAGATGCTAAGCGCTAAGAGGCCTACATTTGGAAAAAGAATATCTTCAAATAAAAACTACACAGATGCATTCTGTGAAACTTATTTCTGATCTGTAAATTCAGTTAACAGAGATAAAACATATTTTTGATTGAGCAGTTATGAAACACTCATTTTGTAGAAAATGCAAGTGGACATTCGGAGCGCTAAGAGGTTAATAGTGGAAAAAGGAATGTCTCCAAATATAAACTACACAGAATCATTCTGTGAAACTTCTTTCTGATCTGTGCATTCAGCTAACAGAGTTAAACCATACTTTTGATTGAGCAGATCTGAACACTCTTTCTGTAGAAAATGCAACTGGACATTTGGAGCGCTAAGAGCGTAGTAGTGGAAAAAGGAATATATTCAAATATAAACTACACAGAAGCATTCTGTGAAACTTCTTTCTGATCTGAGCATTCAGCTAACAGAGTTAAACCATACTTTTGATTGAGCAGTTTTGAAACACACTGTCTGTAGAAAATGCAACTGGACATTCGTAGCGCTAATTGGGTAATAGTGGAAAAAAGAATATTTTCAAATAGAAACTACACAGAAGCATTGTATGAAACTTCTTTCTGTTCTGTGCATTCAACTAACAGAGTTGAACCTTACTTTTGATTGAGCCGTTCTGAAACACTCTTTCTGTAGAAACTGCAATTGGACATTCTGAGCGCTAAGAGGCCTATATTGGGAAAAAGAATGTCTACAAATAAAAACTACACAGAAGAATTGTGTGAAACTTCTTTCCGTTCTCTTTGTTCAACTAATGAGTTGAACCTTAGTTTTGATTGAGCCGTTCTGAAACACTCTTTTTGTAGAAAATGCAAGTGGAGATTCGGAGCGCTAAGAGGGTAATTGTGGAAAAAGGAATGTCTCCAAATATAAACTACACAGAATCATTCTGTGAAACTTCTTTCTGATCTGTGCATTCAGCTAACAGAGTTAAACCATACTTTTGATTGAGCAGATCTGAACACTCTTTCTGTAGAAAATGCAACTGGACATTTGGAGCGCTAAGAGAGTAGTAGTGGAAAAAGGAATATATTCAAATATAAACTACACAGAAGCATTCTGTGAAACTTCTTTCTGATCTGAGCATTCAGCTAACAGAGTTAAACCATACTTTTGATTGAGCAGTTTTGAAACACTCTGTCTGTAGAAAATGCAACTGGACATTCGTAGCGCTAAGTGGGTAATAGTGGAAAAAAGAATATGTTCAAATATAAACTACACAGAAGCATTGTATGAAACTTCTTTCTGTTCTGTGCATTCAACTAACAGAGTTGAAACTTACTTTTGATTGAGCCTTTCTGAAACACTCTTTCTGTAGAAACTGCAATTGGAAATTCTGAGCGCTAAGAGGCCTATATTGGGAAAAATAATATCTTCAAATAAAAACTACATAGAAGCATTGTGTGAAACTTATTTCTGATATGTTCATTAAGCTAACAGAGTTAAACCATACTTTTGATTGCGCAGTTCTGAACACTCTTTCTGTAGAAAATGCAAGTGGACATTCGGAGCGCTAAGAGGGTAATAGTGGAAAAAGGAATATATTCAAATATAAACCACACAGTAGCATTCTGTGAAAATTCTTTCTGTTCTGTGCATTCAACTAACAGAGTTGAACCTTACTTTTGATTGAGCCGTTCTGAAACACTCTTTCTGTAGAAACTGCAATTGGACATGCTAAGCGCTAAGAGGCCTACATTGGGAAAAAGAATATCTTCAAATAAAAACTACACAGATGCATTCTGTGAAACTTATTTCTGATCTGTAAATTCAGTTAACAGAGATAAAACATATTTTTGATTGAGCAGTTATGAAACACTCTTTTTGTAGAAAATGCAAGTGTAGATTCGGAGCGCTAAGTGGGTAATAGTGGAAAAAGGAATGTCTTCATATATAAACTACACAGAATCATTTGGTGAAACTTCTTTCTGATCTGTGCATTCAGCTAACAGAGTTAAACCATACTTTTGATGGAGCAGACCTCAACAATCTTTCTGTAGGAAATGCAGCTGGACATTTGCAGCGCTAAGAGCGTAGTAGTGGAAAAAGGAATATATTCAAATATAAACTACACAGAAGCATACTGTGAAACTTCTTTCTGATCTGAGCATTCAGCTAACATAGTTAAACCATACTTTTGATTGAGCAGTTTTGAAACACTCTGTCTGTAGAAAATGCAACTGGACATTCGTAGCGCTAAGTGGGTAATAGTGGAAAAAAGAATATGTTCAAATATAAACAACACAGAAGCATTGAATGAAACTTCTTTCTGTTCTGTGCATTCAACTAACAGAGTTGAACCTTACTTTTGATTGAGCCGTTCTGAAACACTCTTTCTGTAGAAACTGCAATTGGACATTCTGAGCGCTAAGAGGCCTATATTGGGAAAAAGAATGTCTACAAATAAAAACTACACAGAAGAATTTTGTGAAACTTCTTTCTGTTCTGTTTGTTCAACTAAAAGAGTTGAACCTTACTTTTGATTGAGCCATTCTGAAACACTCTTTCTGTAGAAAACGCTAGTGGAGATTCGGAGCGCTAAGAGGGTAATAGTGGAAAAAGGAATGTCTCCAAATAAAAACTACACAGAATCATTCTGTGAAACTTCTTTCTGATCTGTGCATTCAGCTAACAGAGTTAAACCATACTTTTGATTGAGCAGATCTGAACACTCTTTCTGTAGAAAATGCAACTGGACATTTGGAGCGCTAAGAGAGTAGTAGTGGAAAAAGGAATATATTCAAATATAAACTACACAGAAGCATTCTGTGAAACTTCTTTCTGATCTGAGCATTCAGCTAACAGAGTTAAACCATACTTTTGATTGAGCAGTTTTGAAACACTCTGTCTGTAGAAAATGCAACTGGACATTCGTAGCGCTAAGTGGGTAATAGTGGAAAAAAGAATATGTTCAAATATAAACTACACAGAAGCATTGTATGAAACTTCTTTCTGTTCTGTGCATTCAACTAACAGTGTTGAACCTTACTTTTGATTGAGCCTTTCTGAAACACTCTTTCTGTAGAAACTGCAATTGGACATTCTGAGCGCTAAGAGGCCTATATTGGGAAAAATAATATCTTCAAATAAAAACTACACAGAAGCATTGTGTGAAACTTATTTCTGATATGTTCATTAAGCTAACAGAGTTAAACCATACTTTTGATTGCGCAGTTCTGAACACTCTTTCTGTAGAAAATGCAAGTGGACATTCGGAGCGCTAAGATGGTAATAGTGGAAAAAGGAATATATTCAAATATAAACTACACAGTAGCATTCTGTGAAAATTCTTTCTGTTCTGTGCATTCAACTAACAGAGTTGAACCTTACTTTTGATTGAACCGTTCTGAAACACTCTTTCTGTAGAAACTGCAATTGGACATGCTAAGCGCTAAGAGGCCTACATTGGGAAAAAGAATATCTTCAAATAAAAACTACACAGATGCATTCTGTGAAACTTATTTCTGATCTGTAAATTCAGTTAACAGAGATAAAACATATTTTTGATTGAGCAGTTATGAAACACTCTTTTTGTAGAAAATGCAAGTGTAGATTCGGAGCGCTAAGTGGGTAATAGTGCAAAAAGGAATGTCTTCAAATATAAACTACACAGAATCATTTGGTGAAACTCCTTTCTGATCTGTGCATTCAGCTAACAGAGTTAAACCATAATTTTGATTGAGCAGATCTGAACACTCTTTCTGTAGAAAATGCAACTGGACATTTGGAGCGCTAAGAGCGTAGTAGTGGAAAAAGGAATATATTCAAATATAAACTACACAGAAGCATTCTGTGAAACTTCTTTCTGATCTGAGCATTCAGCAAACAGAGTTAAACCATACTTTTGATTGAGCAGTTTTGAAACACTCTGTCTGTAGAAAATGAAACTGGACATTCGTAGCGCTAAGTGGGTAATATTGGAAAAAAGAATATGTTCAAATATAAACTACACAGAAGCATTGTATGAAACTTCTTTCTGTTCTGTGCATTCAACTAACAGAGTTGAACCTTACTTTTGATTGAGCCTTTCTGAAACACTCTTTCTGTAGAAACTGCAATTGGACATTCTGAGCGCTAAGAGGCCTATATTGGGAAAAATAATATCTTCAAATAAAAACTACACAGAAGCATTGTGTGAAACTTATTTCTGATATGTTCATTAAGCTAACAGAGTTAAACCATACTTTTGATTGCGCAGTTCTGAACACTCTTTCTGTACAAAATGCAAGTGGACATTCGGAGCGCTAAGAGGGTAATAGTGGAAAAAGGAATATATTCAAATATAAACTACACAGTAGCATTCTGTGAAACTTCTTTCTGTTCTGTGCATTCAACTAACAGAGTTGTACCTTACTTTTGATTGAGCCGTTCTGAAACACTCTTTCTGTAGAAACTGCAATTGGACATGCTAAGCGCTAAGAGGCCTACATTTGGAAAAAGGATATCTTCAAATAAAAACTACACAGATGCATTCTGTGAAACTTATTTCTGATCTATAAATTCAGTTAACAGAGATAAAACATATTTTTGATTGAGCAGTTATGAAACACTCTTTTTGTAGAAAATGCAAGTGGAGATTCGGAGCGCTAAGAGGGTAATAGTGGAAAAAGGAATGTCTTCAAATATAAACTACATAGAATCATTCGGTGAAACTTCTTTCTGATCTGTGCATTCAGCTAACAGAGTTAAAACATACTTTTGATTGAGCAGATCTGAACACTCTTTCTGTAGAAAATGCAACTGGACATTTGGAGCGCTAAGAGCGTAGTAGTGGAAAAAGGAATATATTCAAATATAAACTACACAGAAGCATTCTGTGAAACTTCTTTCTGATCTGAGCATTCAGCTAACAGAGTTAAACCATACTTTTGATTGAGCAGTTTTGAAACACTCTGTCTGTAGAAAATGCAACTGGACATTCGTAGCGCTAAGTGGGTAATAGTGGAAAAAAGAATATGTTCAAATATAAACTACACAGAAGCATTGTATGAAACGTCTTTCTGTTCTGTGCATTCAACTAACAGAGTTGAACCTTACTTTTGATTGAGCCGTTCTGAAACACTCTTTCTGTAGAAACTGCAATTGGACATTCTGAGCGCTAAGAGGCCTATATTGGGAAAAAGAATGTCTACAAATAAAAACTACACAGAAGAATTGTGTGAAACTTCTTTCTGTTGTGTTTGTTCAACTAAAAGGTTGAACCTTAGTTTTGATTGAGCCGTTCTGAAACACTCTATCTGTAGAAAATGCAAGTGGAGATTCGGAGCGCTAAGAGGGTAATAGTGGAAAAAGGAATGTCTCCAAATATAAACTACACAGAATCATTCTGTGAAACTTCTTTCTGATCTGTGCATTCAGCTACCAGTGTTAAACCATACTTTTGATTGAGCAGATCTGAACACTCTTTCTGTAGAAAATGCAACTGGACATTTGGAGCGCTAAGAGAGTAGTAGTGGAAAAAGGAATATATTCAAATATAAACTACACAGAAGCATTCTGTGAAACGTCTTTCCGATCTGAGCATTCAACTAACAGAGTTAAACCATACTTTTGATTGAGCAGTTTTGAAACACTCTGTCTGTTGAAAATGCAACTGGACATTCGTAGCGCTAAGTGGGTAATAGTGGAAAAAAGAATATGTTCAAATATAAACTACAGAGAAGCATTGTATGAAACTTCTATCTGTTCTTTGCATTCAACTAACAGAGTTGAACGTTACTTTTGATTGAGCCTTTCTGAAACACTCTTTCTGTAGAAACTGCAATTGGACATTCTGAGCGCTAAGAGGCCTATATTGGGAAAAATAATATCTTCAAATAAAAACTACACAGAAGCATTGTGTGAAACTTATTTCTGATATGTTCATTAAGCTAACAGAGTTAAACCATACTTTTGATTGCGCAGTTCTTAACACCCTTTCTGTAGAAAATGCAAGTGGACATTCGGAGCGCTAAGAGGGTAATAGTGGAAAAAGGAATATATTCAAATATAAACTACACAGTAGCATTCTGTGAAAATTCTTTCTGTTCTGTGCATTCAACTAACAGAGTTGAACCTTACTTTTGATTGAGCCGTTCTGAAACACTCTTTCTGTAGAAACTGCAATTTTACATGCTAAGCGCTAAGAGGCCTACATTGGGAAAAAGAATATCTTCAAAAAAAACTACACAGATGCATTCTGTGAAACTTATTTCTGATCTGTAAATTGAGTTAACAGAGATAAAACATATTTTTCATTGAGCAGTTATGAAACACTCTTTTTGTAGAAAATGCAAGTGGAGATTCGGAGCGCTAAGTGGGTAATAGTGGAAAAAGGAATGTCTTCAAATAAAAACTACACAGAATCATTCGGTGAAACTTCTTTCTGATCTGTGCATTCAGCTAACAGAGTTAAACCATACTTTTGATTGAGCAGATCTGAACACTCTTTCTGTAGAAAATGCAACTGGACATTTGGAGCGCTAAGAGCGTAGTAGTGGAAAAAGGAATATATTCAAATATAAACTACACAGAAGCATTCTGTTAAACTTCTTTCTGATCTGAGCATTCAGCTAACAGAGTTAAACCATACTTTTGATTGAGCAGTTTTGAAACACTCTGTCTGTAGAAAATGAAACTGGACATTCGTAGCGCTAAGTGGGTAATAGTGGAAAAAAGAATATGTTCAAATATAAACTACACAGAAGCATTGTATGAAACTACTTTCTGCTCTGTGCATTCAACTAACAGAGTTGAACCTTACTTTTGATTGAGCCTTTCTGAAACACTCTTTCTGTAGAAACTGCAATTGTACATTCTGAGCGCTAAGAGGCCTATATTGGGAAAAATAATATCTTCAAATAAAAACTACACAGAAGCATTGTGTGAAACTTATTTCTGATATGTTCATTAAGCTAACAGAGTTAAACCATACATTTGATTGCGCAGTTCTGAACACTCTTTCTGTAGAAAATGCAAGTGGACATTCGGAGCGCTAAGAGGGTAATAGTGGAAAAAGGAATATATTCAAATATAAACTACACAGTAGCATTCTGTGAAACTTCTTTCTGTTCTGTGCATTCAACTAACAGAGTTGAACCTTACTTTTGATTGAGCCGTTCTGAAACACTCTTTCTGTAGAAACTGCAATTGGACATGCTAAGCGCTAAGAGGCCTACATTTGGAAAAAGGATATCTTCAAATAAAAACTACACAGATGCATTCTGTGAAACTTATTTCTGATCTATAAATTCAGTTAACAGAGATAAAACATATTTTTGATTGAGCAGTTATGAAACACTCTTTTTGTAGAAAATGCAAGTGGAGATTCGGAGCGCTAAGAGGGTAATAGTGGAAAAAGGAATGTCTTCAAATATAAACTACATAGAATCATTCGGTGAAACTTCTTTCTGATCTGTGCATTCAGCTAACAGAGTTAAAACATACTTTTGATTGAGCAGATCTGAACACTCTTTCTGTAGAAAATGCAACTGGACATTTGGAGCGCTAAGAGCGTAGTAGTGGAAAAAGGAATATATTCAAATATAAACTACACAGAAGCATTCTGTGAAACTTCTTTCTGATCTGAGCATTCAGCTAACAGAGTTAAACCATACTTTTGATTGAGCAGTTTTGAAACACTCTGTCTGTAGAAAATGCAACTGGACATTCGTAGCGCTAAGTGGGTAATAGTGGAAAAAAGAATATGTTCAAATATAAACTACACAGAAGCATTGTATGAAACGTCTTTCTGTTCTGTGCATTCAACTAACAGAGTTGAACCTTACTTTTGATTGAGCCGTTCTGAAACACTCTTTCTGTAGAAACTGCAATTGGACATTCTGAGCGCTAAGAGGCCTATATTGGGAAAAAGAATGTCTACAAATAAAAACTACACAGAAGAATTGTGTGAAACTTCTTTCTGTTGTGTTTGTTCAACTAAAAGGTTGAACCTTAGTTTTGATTGAGCCGTTCTGAAACACTCTATCTGTAGAAAATGCAAGTGGAGATTCGGAGCGCTAAGAGGGTAATAGTGGAAAAAGGAATGTCTCCAAATATAAACTACACAGAATCATTCTGTGAAACTTCTTTCTGATATGTGCATTCAGCTACCAGTGTTAAAGCATACTTTTGATTGAGCAGATCTGAACACTCTTTCTGTAGAAAATGCAACTGGACATTTGGAGCGCTAAGAGAGTAGTAGTGGAAAAAGGAATATATTCAAATATAAACTACACAGAAGCATTCTGTGAAACTTCTTTCCGATCTGAGCATTCAGCTAACAGAGTTAAACCATACTTTTGATTGAGCAGTTTTGAAACACTCTGTCTGTAGAAAATGCAACTGGACATTCGTAGCGCTAAGTGGGTAATAGTGGAAAAAAGAATATGTTCAAATATAAACTACACAGAAGCATTGTATGAAACTTCTTTCTGTTCTGTGCATTCAACTAACAGAGTTGAACCTTACTTTTGATTGAGCCTTTCTGAAACACTCTTTCTGTAGAAACTGCAATTGGACATTCTGAGCGCTAAGAGGCCTATATTGGGAAAAATAATATCTTCAAATAAAAACTACACAGAAGCATTGTGTGAAACTTATTTCTGATATGTTCATTAAGCTAACAGAGTTAAACCATACTTTTGATTGCGCAGTTCTGAACACTCTTACTGTAGAAAATGCAAGTGGACATTCGGAGCGCTAAGATGGTAATAGTGGAAAAAGGAATATATTCAAATATAAACTACACAGTAGCATTCTGTGAAAATTCTTTCTGTTCTGTGCATTCAACTAACAGAGTTGAACATTACTTTTGATTGAACCGTTCTGAAACACTCTTTGTGTAGAAACTGCAATTGGACATGCTAAGCGCTAAGAGGCCTACATTGGGAAAAAGAATATCTTCAAATAAAAACTACACAGATGCATTCTGTGAAACTTATTTCTGATCTGTAAATTCAGTTAACAGAGATAAAACATATTTTTGATTGAGCAGTTATGAAACACTCTTTTTGTAGAAAATGCAAGTGTAGATTCGGAGCGCTAAGTGGGTAATAGTGGAAAAAGGAATGTCTTCAAATATAAACTACACAGAATCATTTGGTGAAACTCCTTTCTGATCTGTGCATTCAGCTAACAGAGTTAAACCATACTTTTGATTGAGCAGATCTGAACACGATTTCTGTAGAAAATGCAACTGGACATTTGGAGCGCTAAGAGCGTAGTAGTGGAAAAAGGAATATATTCAAATATAAACTACACAGAAGCATTCTGTGAAACTTCTTTCTGATCTGAGCATTCAGCTAACAGAGTTAAACCATACTTTTGATTGAGCAGTTTTGAAACACTCTGTCTGTAGAAAATGCAACTGGACATTCGTAGCGCTAAGTGGGTAATAGTGGAAAAAAGAATATGTTCAAATATAAACTACACAGAAGCATTGTATGAAACTTCTTTCTGTTCTGTGCATTCAACTAACAGAGTTGAACCTTACTTTTGATTGAGCCTTTCTGAAACACTCTTTCTGTAGAAACTGCAATTGTACATTCTGAGCGCTAAGAGGCCTATATTGGGAAAAATAATATCTTCAAATAAAAACTACACAGAAGCATTGTGTGAAACTTATTTCTGATATGTTCATTAAGCTAACAGAGTTAAACCATACTTTTGATTGCGCAGTTCTGAACACTCTTTCTGTACAAAATGCAAGTGGACATTCGGAGCGCTATGAGGGTAATAGTGGAAAAAGGAATATATTCAAATATAAACTACACAGTAGCATTCTGTGAAAATTCTTTCTGTTCTGTGCATTCAACTAACAGAGTTGAACCTTACTTTTGATTGAGCCGTTCTGAAACACTCTTTCTGTAGAAACTGCAATTGGACATGCTAAGCGCTAAGAGGCCTACATTTGGAAAAAGGATATCTTCAAATAAAAACTACACAGATGCATTCTGTGAAACTTATTTCTGATCTGTAAATTCAGTTAACAGAGATAAAACATATTTTTGGTTGAGCAGTTATGAAACACTCTTTTTTAGAAAATGCAAGTGGAGATTCGGAGCGCTAAGAGGGTAATAGTGGAAAAAGGAATGTCTTCAAATATAAACTACATAGAATCATTCGGTGAAACTTCTTTCTGATCTGTGCATTCAGCTAACAGAGTTAAACCATACTTTTGATTGAGCAGATCTGAACACTCTTTCTGTAGAAAATGCAACTGGACATTTGGAGCGCTAAGAGCGTAGTAGTGGAAAAAGGAATATATTCAAATATAAACTACACAGAAGCATTCTGTGAAACTTCTTTCTGATCTGAGCATTCAGCTAACAGAGTTAAACCATACTTTTGATTGAGCAGTTTTGAAACACTCTGTCTGTAGAAAATGCAACTGGACATTCGTAGCGCTAAGTGGGTAATAGTGGAAAAAAGAATATGTTCAAATATAAACTACACAGAAGCATTGTATGAAACGTCTTTCTGTTCTGTGCATTCAACTAACAGAGTTGAACCTTACTTTTGATTGAGCCGTTCTGAAACACTTTTTCTGTAGAAACTGCAATTGGACATTCTGAGCGCTAAGAGGCCTATATTGGGAAAAAGAATGTCTACAAATAAAAACTACACAGAAGAATTGTGTGAAACTTCTTTCTGTTCTGTTTGTTCAACTAAAAGGTTGAACCTTAGTTTTGATTGAGCCGTTCTGAATCACTCTATCTGTAGAAAATGCAAGTGGATATTCGGAGCGCTAAGAGGGTAATAGTGGAAAAAGGAATGTCTCCAAATATAAACTACACAGAATCATTCTGTGAAACTTCTTTCTGATCTGTGCATTCAGCTACCAGTGTTAAACCATACTTTTGATTGAGCAGATCTGAACACTCTTTCTGTAGAAAATGCAACTGGACATTTGGAGCGCTAAGAGAGTAGTAGTGGAAAAAGGAATATATTCAAATATAAACTACACAAAAGCATTCTGTGAAACTTCTTTCTGATCTGAGCATTCAGCTAACAGAGTTAAACCATACTTTTGATTGAGCAGTTTTGAAACACTCTGTCTGTAGAAAATGCAACTGGACATTCGTAGCGCTAAGTGGGTAATAGTGGAAAAAAGAATATGTTCAAATATAAACTACACAGAAGCATCGTATGAAACTTCTTTCTGTTCTGTGCATTCAACTAACAGAGTTGTACCTTACTTTTGATTGAGCCTTTCTGAAACACTCTTTCTGTAGAAACTGCAATTGGACATTCCGAGAGCTAAGAGGCCTATATTGGGAAAAATAATATCTTCAAATAAAAACTACACAGAAGCATTGTGTGAAACTTATTTCTGATATGTTCATTAAGCTAACAGAGTTAAACCATACTTTTGATTGCGCAGTTCTGAACACTCTTTCTGTAGAAAATGCAAGTGGACATTCGGAGCGCTAAGAGGGTAATAGTGGAAAAAGGAATATATTCAAATATAAACTACACAGTAGCATTCTGTGAAACTCCTTTCTGTTCTGTGCATTCAACTAACAGAGTTGAACCTTACTTTTGATTTAGCCGTTCTGAAACACTCTTTCTGTAGTAACTGCAATTGGACATGCTAAGCGCTAAGAGGCCTACATTGGGAAAAAGAATATCTTCAAATAAAAACTACACAGATGCATTCTGTGAAACATATTTCTGATCTGTAAATTCAGTTAACAGAGATAAAACATATTTTTGATTGAGCACTTATGAAACACTCTTTTTGTAGAAAATGCAAGTGGAGATTCGGAGCCCTAAGAGGGTAATAGTGGAAAAAGAAATGTCTTCAAATATAAACTACACAGAATCATTCGGTGAAACTTCTTTCTGATCTGTGCATTCAGCTAACAGAGTTAAACCATACTTTTGATTGAGCAGATCTGAACACTCTTTCTGTAGAAAATGCAACTGGACATTTGGAGCGCTAAGAGCGTAGTAGTGGAAAAAGGAATATATTCAAATATAAACTAGACAGAAGCATTCTGTGAAACTTCTTTCTGTTCTGTGCATTCAACTAACAGAGTTGAACCTTACTTTTGATTGAGCCGTTCTGAAACAGTCTTTCTGTAGAAACTGCAATTGGACATTCTGAGCGCTAAGAGGCCTCTATAGGGAAAAATAATATCTTCAAATAAAAACTACACAGAAGCATTGTGTGAAACTTATTTCTGATATGTTCATTAAGCTAACAGAGTTAAAACATACTTTTGATTGCGCAGTTCTGAACACTCTTTCTGTAGAAAATGCAAGTGGACATTCGGAGCGCTAAGAGGGTAATAGTGGAAAAAGGAATGTCTCCAAATATAAACTACACAGAATCATTCTGTGAAACTTCTTTCTGATCTGTGCATTCAGCTAACAGAGTTAAACCATACTTTTGATTGAGCAGATCTGAACACTCTTTCTGTAGAAAATGCAACTGGACATTTGGAGCGCTAAGAGAGTAGTAGTGGAAAAAGGAATATATTCAAATTAAACTACACAGAAGCATTCTGTGAAACTTCTTTCTGATCTGAGCATTCAGCTAACAGAGTTAAACCATACTTTTGATTGAGCAGTTTTGAAACACTCTGTCTGTAGAAAATGCAACTGGACATTCGTAGCGCTATGTGGGTAATAGTGGAAAAAAGAATATGTTCAAATATAAACTACACAGAAGCATTGTATGAAACATCTTTCTGTTCTGTGCATTCAACTAACAGAGTTGAACTTTACTTTTGATTGAGCCTTTCTGAAACACTCTTTCTGTAGAAACTGCAATTGGACATTCTGAGCGCTAAGAGGCCTCTATAGGGAAAAATAATATCTTCAAATAAAAACTACACAGAAGCATTGTGTGAAACTTATTTCTGATATGTTCATTAAGCTAACAGAGTTAAACCATACTTTTGATTGCGCAGTTCTGAACACTCTTTCTGTAGAAAATGCAAGTGGACATTCGGAGCGCTAAGAGGGTAATAGTGGAAAAAGGAATATATTCAAATATAAACTACACAGTAGCATTCTGTGAAAATTCTTTCTGTTCTGTGCATTCAACTAATAGAGTTGAACCTTTCCTTTGATTGAGCCGTTCTGAAACACTCTTTCTGTAGAAACTGCAATTGGACATGCTAAGCGCTAAGAGTCCTACATTGGGAAAAAGAATATCTTCAAATAAAAACTACACAGATGCATTCTGTGAAACTTATTTCTGATCTGAAAATTCAGTTAACAGAGGTAAAAAATATTTTTGATTGAGCAGTTATGAAACACTCTTTTTGTAGAAAATGCAAGTGGAGATTCGGAGCGCTAAGAGGGTAATAGTGGAAAAAGGAATGTCTTCAAATATAAACTACACAGAATCATTCGGTGAAAATTCTTTCTGATCTGTGCATTCAGCTAACAGAGTTAAACCATACTTTTGATTGAGCAGATCTGAACACTCTTTCTGTAGAAAATGCAACTGGACATTTGGAGCGCTAAGAGCGTAGTAGTGGAAAAAGGAATATATTCAAATATAAACTACACAGAAGCATTCTGTGAAACTTCTTTCTGATCTGAGCATTCAGCTAACAGAGTTAAACCATACTTTTGATTGAGCAGTTTTGAAACACTCTGTCTGTAGAAAATGCAACTGGACATTCGTAGCGCTAAGTGGGTAATAGTGGAAAAAAGAATATGTTCAAGTAGAAACTACACAGAAGCATTGTATGAAACTTCTTTCTGTTCTGTGCATTCAACTAACAGAGTTGAACCTTACTTTTGATTGAGCCGTTCTGAAACACTCTTTCTGTAGAAACTGCAATTGGACATTCTGAGCGCGAGGAGGCCTATATTGGGAAAAAGAATGTCTACAAATAAAAACTACACAGAAGAATTGTGTGAAACTTCTTTCTGTTCTGTTTGTTCAACAAAAAGAGTTGAACCTTAGTTTTGATTGAGCCGTTCTGAAACACTCTTTCTGTAGAAAATGCAAGTGGAGATTCGGAGCGCTAAGAGGGTAATAGTGGAAAAAGGAATGTCTCCAAATATAAACTACACAGAATCATTCTGTGAAACTTCTTTCTGATCTGTGCATTCAGCTAACAGAGTTAAACCATACTTTTGATTGAGCAGATCTGAACACTCTTTCTGTAGAAAATGCAACTGGACATTTGGAGCGCTAAGAGAGTAGTAGTGGAAAAAGGAATATATTCAAATATAAACTACACAGAAGCATTCTGTGAAACTTCTTTCTGATCTGAGCATTCAGCTAACAGAGCTAAACCATACTTTTGATTGAGCAGTTTTGAAACACTCTGTCTGTAGAAAATGCAACTGGACATTCGTAGCGCTAAGTGGGTAATAGTGGAAAAAAGAATATGTTCAAATATAAACTACACAGAAGCATCGTATGAAACTTCTTTCTGTTCTGTGCATTCAACTAACAGAGTTGTACCTTACTTTTGATTGAGCCTTTCTGAAACACTCTTTCTGTAGAAACTGCAATTGGACATTCCGAGAGCTAAGAGGCCTATATTGGGAAAAATAATATCTTCAAATAAAAACTACACAGAAGCATTGTGTGAAACTTATTTCTGATATGTTCATTAAGCTAACAGAGTTAAACCATACTTTTGATTGCGCAGTTCTGAACACTCTTTCTGTAGAAAATGCAAGTGGACATTCGGAGCGCTAAGAGGGTAATAGTGGAAAAAGGAATATATTCAAATATAAACTACACAGTAGCATTCTGTGAAACTCCTTTCTGTTCTGTGCATTCAACTAACAGAGTTGAACCTTACTTTTGATTTAGCCGTTCTGAAACACTCTTTCTGTAGTAACTGCAATTGGACATGCTAAGCGCTAAGAGGCCTACATTGGGAAAAAGAATATCTTCAAATAAAAACTACACAGATGCATTCTGTGAAACATATTTCTGATCTGTAAATTCAGTTAACAGAGATAAAACATATTTTTGATTGAGCACTTATGAAACACTCTTTTTGTAGAAAATGCAAGTGGAGATTCGGAGCCCTAAGAGGGTAATAGTGGAAAAAGAAATGTCTTCAAATATAAACTACACAGAATCATTCGGTGAAACTTCTTTCTGATCTGTGCATTCAGCTAACAGAGTTAAACCATACTTTTGATTGAGCAGATCTGAACACTCTTTCTGTAGAAAATGCAACTGGACATTTGGAGCGCTAAGAGCGTAGTAGTGGAAAAAGGAATATATTCAAATATAAACTAGACAGAAGCATTCTGTGAAACTTCTTTCTGTTCTGTGCATTCAACTAACAGAGTTGAACCTTACTTTTGATTGAGCCGTTCTGAAACAGTCTTTCTGTAGAAACTGCAATTGGACATTCTGAGCGCTAAGAGGCCTCTATAGGGAAAAATAATATCTTCAAATAAAAACTACACAGAAGCATTGTGTGAAACTTATTTCTGATATGTTCATTAAGCTAACAGAGTTAAAACATACTTTTGATTGCGCAGTTCTGAACACTCTTTCTGTAGAAAATGCAAGTGGACATTCGGAGCGCTAAGAGGGTAATAGTGGAAAAAGGAATGTCTCCAAATATAAACTACACAGAATCATTCTGTGAAACTTCTTTCTGATCTGTGCATTCAGCTAACAGAGTTAAACCATACTTTTGATTGAGCAGATCTGAACACTCTTTCTGTAGAAAATGCAACTGGACATTTGGAGCGCTAAGAGAGTAGTAGTGGAAAAAGGAATATATTCAAATTAAACTACACAGAAGCATTCTGTGAAACTTCTTTCTGATCTGAGCATTCAGCTAACAGAGTTAAACCATACTTTTGATTGAGCAGTTTTGAAACACTCTGTCTGTAGAAAATGCAACTGGACATTCGTAGCGCTATGTGGGTAATAGTGGAAAAAAGAATATGTTCAAATATAAACTACACAGAAGCATTGTATGAAACATCTTTCTGTTCTGTGCATTCAACTAACAGAGTTGAACTTTACTTTTGATTGAGCCTTTCTGAAACACTCTTTCTGTAGAAACTGCAATTGGACATTCTGAGCGCTAAGAGGCCTCTATAGGGAAAAATAATATCTTCAAATAAAAACTACACAGAAGCATTGTGTGAAACTTATTTCTGATATGTTCATTAAGCTAACAGAGTTAAACCATACTTTTGATTGCGCAGTTCTGAACACTCTTTCTGTAGAAAATGCAAGTGGACATTCGGAGCGCTAAGAGGGTAATAGTGGAAAAAGGAATATATTCAAATATAAACTACACAGTAGCATTCTGTGAAAATTCTTTCTGTTCTGTGCATTCAACTAATAGAGTTGAACCTTTCCTTTGATTGAGCCGTTCTGAAACACTCTTTCTGTAGAAACTGCAATTGGACATGCTAAGCGCTAAGAGTCCTACATTGGGAAAAAGAATATCTTCAAATAAAAACTACACAGATGCATTCTGTGAAACTTATTTCTGATCTGAAAATTCAGTTAACAGAGGTAAAAAATATTTTTGATTGAGCAGTTATGAAACACTCTTTTTGTAGAAAATGCAAGTGGAGATTCGGAGCGCTAAGAGGGTAATAGTGGAAAAAGGAATGTCTTCAAATATAAACTACACAGAATCATTCGGTGAAAATTCTTTCTGATCTGTGCATTCAGCTAACAGAGTTAAACCATACTTTTGATTGAGCAGATCTGAACACTCTTTCTGTAGAAAATGCAACTGGACATTTGGAGCGCTAAGAGCGTAGTAGTGGAAAAAGGAATATATTCAAATATAAACTACACAGAAGCATTCTGTGAAACTTCTTTCTGATCTGAGCATTCAGCTAACAGAGTTAAACCATACTTTTGATTGAGCAGTTTTGAAACACTCTGTCTGTAGAAAATGCAACTGGACATTCGTAGCGCTAAGTGGGTAATAGTGGAAAAAAGAATATGTTCAAGTAGAAACTACACAGAAGCATTGTATGAAACTTCTTTCTGTTCTGTGCATTCAACTAACAGAGTTGAACCTTACTTTTGATTGAGCCGTTCTGAAACACTCTTTCTGTAGAAACTGCAATTGGACATTCTGAGCGCGAGGAGGCCTATATTGGGAAAAAGAATGTCTACAAATAAAAACTACACAGAAGAATTGTGTGAAACTTCTTTCTGTTCTGTTTGTTCAACAAAAAGAGTTGAACCTTAGTTTTGATTGAGCCGTTCTGAAACACTCTTTCTGTAGAAAATGCAAGTGGAGATTCGGAGCGCTAAGAGGGTAATAGTGGAAAAAGGAATGTCTCCAAATATAAACTACACAGAATCATTCTGTGAAACTTCTTTCTGATCTGTGCATTCAGCTAACAGAGTTAAACCATACTTTTGATTGAGCAGATCTGAACACTCTTTCTGTAGAAAATGCAACTGGACATTTGGAGCGCTAAGAGAGTAGTAGTGGAAAAAGGAATATATTCAAATATAAACTACACAGAAGCATTCTGTGAAACTTCTTTCTGATCTGAGCATTCAGCTAACAGAGCTAAACCATACTTTTGATTGAGCAGTTTTGAAACACTCTGTCTGTAGAAAATGCAACTGGACATTCGTAGCGCTAAGTGGGTAATAGTGGAAAAAAGAATATGTTCAAATATAAACTACACAGAAGCATTGTATGAAACTTCTTTCTGTTCTGTGCATTCAACTAACAGAGTTGAACTTTACTTTTGATTGAGCCTTTCTGAAACACTCTTTCTGTAGAAACTGCAATTGGACATTCTGAGCGCTAAGAGGCCTCTATAGGGAAAAATAATATCTTCAAATAAAAACTACACAGAAGCATTGTGTGAAACTTATTTCTGATATGTTCATTAAGCTAACAGAGTTAAACCATACTTTTGATTGCGCAGTTCTGAACACTCTTTCTGTAGAAAATGCAAGTGGACATTCGGAGCGCTAAGAGGGTAATAGTGGAAAAAGGAATGTCTCCAAATATAAACTACACAGAATCATTCTGTGAAACTTCTTTCTGATCTGTGCATTCAGCTAACAGAGTTAAACCATACTTTTGATTGAGCAGATCTGAACACTCTTTCTGTAGAAAATGCAACTGGACATTTGGAGCGCTAAGAGAGTAGTAGTGGAAAAAGGAATATATTCAAATATAAACTACACAGAAGCATTCTGTGAAACTTCTTTCTGATCTGAGCATTCAGCTAACAGAGTTAAACCATACTTTTGATTGAGCAGTTTTGAAACACTCTGTCTGTAGAAAATGCAACTGGACATTCGAAGCGCTAAGTGGGTAATAGTGGAAAAAAGAATATGTTCAAATATAAACTACACAGAAGCATTGTATGAAACTTCTTTCTGTTCTGTGCATTCAACTAACAGAGTTGAACCTTACTTTTGATTGAGCCTTTCTGAAACACTCTTTCTGTAGAAACTGCAATTGGACATTCTGAGCGCTAAGAGGCCTCTATTGGGAAAAATAATATCTTCAAATAAAAACTACACAGAAGCATTGTGTGAAACTTATTTCTGATATGTTCATTAAGCTAACAGAGTTAAACCATACTTTTGATTGCGCAGTTCTGAACACTCTTTCTGTAGAAAATGCAAGTGGACATTCGGAGCGCTAAGAGGGTAATAGTGGAAAAAGGAATATATTCAAATATAAACTACACAGTAGCATTCTGTGAAAATTCTTTCTGTTCTGTGCATTCAACTAACAGAGTTGAACCTTACTTTTGATTGAGCCGTTCTGAAACACTCTTTCTGCAGAAACTGCAGTTGGACATGTTAAGCGCTAAGAGGCCTACATTGGGAAAAATAATATCTTCAAATAAAAACTACACAGATGCATTCTGTGAAACATATTTCTGATCTGTAAATTCAGTTAACAGAGATAAAACATATTTTTGATTGAGCAGTTATGAAACACTCTTTTTGTAGAAAATGCAAGTGGAGATTCGGAGCGCTAAGAGGGTAATAGTGGAAAAAGGAATGTCTTCAAATATAAACTACACAGAATCATTCGGTGAAACTTCTTTCTGATCTGTGCATTCAGCTAACAGAGTTAAACCATACTTTTGATTGAGCAGATCTGAACACTCTTTCTGTAGAAAATGCAACTGGACATTTGGAGCGCTAAGAGAGTAGTAGTGGAAAAAGGAATATATTCAAATATAAACTACACAGAAGCATTCTGTTAAACTTCTTTCTGATCTGAGCATTCAGCTAACAGAGTTAAACCATACTTTTGATTGAGCAGTTTTGAAACACTCTGTCTGTAGAAAATGCAACTGGACATTCGTAGCGCTAAGTGGGTAATAGTGGAAAAAAGAATATGTTCAAATATAAACTACACAGAAGCATTGTATGAAACTCCTTTCTGTTCTGTGCATTCAACTAACAGAGTTGAACTTTACTTTTGATTGAGCCTTTCTGAAACACTCTTTCTGTAGAAACTGCAATTGGACATTCGGAGCGCTAAGAGGCCTCTATAGGGAAAAAAAATATCTTCAAATAAAAACTACACAGAAGCATTGTGTGAAACTTATTTCTGATATGTTCATTAAGCTAACAGAGTTAAACCATACTTTTGATTGCGCAGTTCTGAACACTCTTTCTGTAGAAAATGCAAGTGGACATTCGGAGCGCTAAGAGGGTAATAGTGGAAAAAGGAATGTCTCCAAATATAAACTACACAGAATCATTCTGTGAAACTTCATTCTGATCTGTGCATTCAGCTAACAGTGTTAAACCATACTTTTGATTGAGCAGATCTGAACACTCTTTCTGTAGAAAATGCAACTGGACATTTGGAGCGCTAAGAGAGTAGTAGTGGAAAAAGGAATATATTCAAATATAAACTACACAGAAGCATTCTGTGAAACTTCTTTCTGATCTGAGCATTCAGCTAACAGAGTTAAACCATACTTTTGATTGAACAGTTTTGAAACACTCTGTCTGTAGAAAATGCAACTGGACATTCGTAGCGCTAAGTGGGTAATAGTGGAAAAAAGAATATGTTCAAATATAAACTACACAGAAGCATTGAATGAAACTTCTTTCTGTTCTGTGCATTCAACTAACAGAGTTGAACTTTACTTTTGATTGAGCCTTTCTGAAACACTCTTTCTGTAGAAACTGCAATTGGACATTCTGAGCGCTAAGAGGCCTCTATAGGGAAAAATAATATCTTCAAATAAAAACTACACAGAAGAATTGTGTGAAACTTATTTCTGATATGTTCATTAAGCTAACAGAGTTAAACCATACTTTTGATTGCGCAGTTCTGAACACTCTTTCTGTAGAAAATGCAAGTGGACATTCGGAGCTCTAAGAGGGTAATAGTGGAAAAAGGAATATATTCAAATATAAACTACACAGTAGCATTCTGTGAAAATTCTTTCTGTTCTGTGCATTCAACTAACAGAGTTGAACCTTACTTTTGATTGAGCCGTTCTGAAACACTCTTTCTGTAGAAACTGCAATTGGACATGCTAATCGCTAAGAGTCCCACATTGGGAAAAAGAATATCTTCAAATAAAAACTACACAGATGCATTCTGTGAAACTTATTTCTGATCTGTAAATTCAGTTAACAGAGATAAAACATATTTTTGATTGAGCAGTTATGAAACACTCTTTTTGTGGAAAATGCAAGTGGAGATTCGGAGCGCTAAGGGGGTAATAGTGGAAAAAGGAATGTCTTCAAATATAAACTACACAGAATCATTCGGTGAAACTTCTTTCTGATCTGTGCATTCAGCAAACAGAGTTAAACCATACTTTTGATTGAGCAGATCTGAACACTCTTTCTGTAGAAAATGCAACTGGACATTTGGAGCGCTAAGAGCGTAGTAGTGGAAAAAGGAATATATTCAAATATAAACTACACAGAAGCATTCTGTGAAACTTCTTTCTGATCTGAGCATTCAGCTAACAGAGTTAAACCATACTTTTGATTGAGCAGTTTTGAAACACTCTGTCTGTAGAAAATGCAACTGGACATTCGTAGCGCTCAGTGGGTAATAGTGGAAAAAAGAATATGTTCAAATATAAACTACACAGAAGCATTGTATGAAACTTCTTTCTGTTCTGTGCATTCAACTAACAGAGTTGAACCTTACTTTTGATTGAGCCTTTCTGAAAGACTCTTTCTGTAGAAACTGCAATTGGACATTCTGAGCGCTAAGAGGCCTCTATAGGGAAAAATAATATCTTCAAATAAAAACTACACAGAAGAATTGTGTGAAACTTATTTCTGATATGTTCATTAAGCTAACAGAGTTAAACCATACTTTTGATTGCGCAGTTCTGAACACTCTTTCTGTAGAAAATGCAAGTGGACATTCGGAGCTCTAAGAGGGTAATAGTGGAAAAAGGAATATATTCAAATATAAACTACACAGTAGCATTCTGTGAAAATTCTTTCTGTTCTGTGCATTCAACAAACAGAGTTGAACCTTACTTTTGATTGAGCCGTTCTGAAACACTCTTTCTGTAGAAACTGCAATTGGACATGCTAATCGCTAAGAGTCCTACATTGGGAAAAAGAATATCTTCAAATAAAAACTACACAGATGCATTCTGTGAAACTTATTTCTGATCTGTAAATTCAGTTAACAGAGATAAAACATATTTTTGATTGAGCAGTTATGAAACACTCTTTTTGTAGAAAATGCAAGTGGAGATTCGGAGCGCTAAGTGGGTAATAGTGGAAAAAGGAATGTCTTCAAATATAAACTACACAGAATCATTCGGTGAAACTTCTTTCTGATCTGTGCATTCAGCTAACAGAGTTAAACCATAGTTTTGATTGAGCAGATCTGAACACTATTTCTCTAGAAAATGCAACTGGACATTTGGAGCGCTAAGAGCGTAGTAGTGGAAAAAGGAATATATTCAAATATAAACTACACAGAAGCATTCTGTGAAACTTCTTTCTGATCTGAGCATTCAGCTAACAGAGTTAAACCATACTTTTGATTGAGCAGTTTTGAAACACTCTGTCTGTAGAAAATGCAACTGGACATTCGTAGCGCGAAGTGGGTAATAGGGGAAAAAAGAATATGTTCAAATATAAACTACACAGAAGCGTTGTATGAAACTTCTTTCTGTTCTGTGCATTCAACTAACAGAGTTGAACCTTACTTTTGATTGAGCCGTTCTGAAACACTCTTTCTGTAGAAACTGCAATTGGACATTCTGAGCCCTAAGAGGCCTATATTGGGAAAAAGAATGTCAACAAATAAAAACTACACAGAAGAATTGTGTGAAACTTCTTTCTGTTCTGTTTGTTCAACTAAAAGAGTTGAACCTTAGTTTTGATTGAGCCGTTCTGAAACACTCTTTCTGTAGAAAATGCAAGTGGAGATTCGGAGCGCTAAGAGGGTAATAGTGGAAAAAGGAATGTCTCCAAATATAAACTACACAGAATCATTCTGTGAAACTTCTTTCTGATCTGTGCATTCAGCTAACACAGTTAAACCATACTTTTGATTGAGCAGATCTGAACACTCTTTCTGTAGAAAATGAAACTGGACATTTGGAGCTCTAAGAGAGTAGTAGTGGAAAAAGGAATATATTCAAATATAAACTACACAGAAGCATTCTGTGAAACTTCTTTCTGATCTGAGCATTCAGCTAACAGAGTTAAACCATACTTTTGATTGAGCAGTTTTGAAACACTCTGTCTTTAGAAAATGCAACTGGACATTCGTAGCGCTAAGTAGGTAATAGTGGAAAAAAGAATATGTTCAAATATAAACTACACAGAAGCATTGTATGAAACTTCTTTCTGTTCTGTGCATTCAACTAAAAGAGTTGAACCTTACTTTTGATTGAGCCTTTCTGAAACACTCTTTCTGTAGAAACTGCAATTGGATATTCTGAGCGCTAAGAGGCCTCTATTGGGAAAAATAATATCTTCAAATAAAAACTACACAGAAGCATTGTGTGAAACTTATTTCTGATATGTTCATTAAGCTAACAGAGTTAAACCATACTTTTGATTGCGCAGTTCTGAACACTCTTTCTGTAGAAAATGCAAGTGGACATTCGGAGCGCTAAGAGGGTAATAGTGGAAAAAGGAATATATTCAAATATAAACTACACAGTAGCATTCTGTGAAAATTCTTTCTGTTCTGTGCATTCAACTAACAGAGTTGAACCTTACTTTTGATTGAGCCGTTCTGAAACACTCTTTCTGTAGAAACTGCAATTGGACATGCTAAGCGCTAAGAGGCCTACATTCTGAAAAAGAATATCTTCAAATAAAAACTACACAGATGCATTCTGTGAAACTGATTTCTGATCTGTAAATTCAGTTAACAGAGATAAAACATATTTTTGATTGAGCAGTTATGAAACATTCTTTTTGTAGAAAATGCAAGTGGAGATTCGGAGCGCTAAGAGGGTAATAGTGGAAAAAGGAATGTCTTCAAATATAAACTACACAGAATCATTCGGTGAAACTTCTTTCTGATCTGTGCATTCAGCTAACAGAGTTAAACCATACTTTTGATTGAGCAGATCTGAACACTCTTTCTGTAGAAAATGCAACTGGACATTTGGAGCGCTAAGAGCGTAGTAGTGGAAAAAGGAATATATTCAAATATAAACTACACAGAAGCATTCTGTGAAACTTCTTTCTGATCTGAGCATTCAGCTAACAGAGTTAAACCATACTTTTGATTGAGCAGTTTTGAAACACTCTGTCTGTAGAAAATGCAACTGGACATTCGTAGCGCTAAGTGGGTAATAGTGGAAAAAAGAATATGTTCAAATACAAACTACACAGAAGCATTGTATGAAACTTCTTTCTGTTCTGTGCATTCAACTAACAGAGTTGAACCTTACTTTTGATTGAGCCGTTCTGAAACACTCTTTCTGTAGAAACTGCAATTGGACATTCTGAGCGCTAAGAGGCCTATATTGGGAAAAAGAATGTCTACAAATAAAAACTACACAGAAGAATTGTGTGAAACTACTTTCTGTTCTGTTTGTTCAACTAAAAGTGTTGAACCTTAGTTTTGATTGAGCCGTTCTGAAACACTCTTTCTGTAGAAAATGCAAGTGGAGATTCGGAGCGCTAAGAGGGTAATAGTGGAAAAAGGAATGTCTCCAAATATAAACTACACAGAATCATTCTGTGAAACTTCTTTCTGATCTGTGCATTCAGCTAACAGAGTTAAACCATACTTTTGATTGAGCAGATCTGAACACTCTTTCTGTAGAAAATGCAACTGGACATTTGGAGCGCTAAGAGAGTAGTAGTGGAAAAAGGAATATATTCAAATATAAACTACACAGAAGCATTTTGTGAAACTTCTTTCTGATCTGAGCATTCAGCTAACAGAGTTAAACCATACTTTTGATTGAGCAGTTTTGAAACACTCTGTCTGTAGAAAATGCAACTGGACATTCGTAGCGCTAAGTGGGTAATAGTGGAAAAAAGAATATGTTCAAATATAAACTACACAGAAGCATTGTATGAAACTACTTTCTGTTCTGTGCATTCAACTAACAGGGTTGAACCTTACTTTTGATTGAGCCTTTCTGAAACACTCTTTCTGTAGAAACTGCAATTGGACATTCTGAGCGCTAAGAGGCCTCTATTGGGAAAAATAATATCTTCAAATAAAAACTACACAGAAGCATTGTGTGAAACTTATTTCTGATATGTTCATTAAGCTAACAGAGTTAAACCATACTTTTGATTGCGCAGTTCTGAACACTCTTTCTGTAGAAAATGCATGTGGACATTCGGAGCGCTAAGAGGGTAATAGTGGAAAAAGGAATATATTCAAATATAAACTACACAGTAGCATTCTGTGAAAATTCTTTCTGTTCTGTGCTTTCAACTAACAGAGTTGAACCTTACTTTTGATTGAGCCGTTCTGAAACACTCTTTCTGTAGAAACTGCAATTGGACATGCTAAGCACTAAGAGGCCTACATTGGGAAAAAGAATATCTTCAAATAAAAACTACACAGATGCATTCTGTGAAACTTATTTCTGATCTGTAAATTCAGTTAACAGAGATAAAACATATTTTTGATTGAGCAGTTATGAAACACTCTTTTTGTAGAAAATGCAAGTGGAGATTCGGAGCGCTAAGAGGGTAATAGTGGAAAAATGAATGTCTTCAAATATAAACTACACAGAATCATTCGGTGAAACTTCTTTCTGATCTGTGCATTCAGCTAACAGAGTTAAACCATACTTTTGATTGAGCAGATCTGAACAGTCTTTCTGTAGAAAATGCAACTGGACATTTGGAGCGCTAAGAGCGTAGTAGTGGAAAAAGGAATATATTCAAATATAAACTACACAGAAGCATTCTGTGAAACTTCTTTCTGATCTGAGCATTCAGCTAACAGAGTTAAACCATACTTTTGATTGAGCAGTTTTGAAACACTCTGTCTGTAGAAAATGCAACTGGACATTCGTAGCGCTAAGTGGGTAATAGTGGAAAAAAGAATATGTTCAAATATAAACTACACAGAAGCATTGTATGAAACTTCTTTCTGTTCTGTGCATTCAACTAACAGAGTTGAACCTTACTTTTGATTGAGCCGTTCTGAAACACTCTTTCTGTAGAAACTGCAATTGGACATTCTGAGCCCTAAGAGGCCTATATTGGGAAAAAGAATGTCTACAAATAAAAACTACACAGAAGAATTGTGTGAAACTTCTTTCTGTTCTGTTTGTTCAACTAAAAGAGTTGAACCTTAGTTTTGATTGAGACGTTCTGAAACACTCTTTCTGTAGAAAATGCAAGTGGAGATTCGGAGCGCTAAGAGGCCTTTATTGGGAAAAATAATATCTTCAAATAAAAACTACACAGAAGCATTGTGTGAAACTTATTTCTGATATGTTCATTAAGCTAACAGAGTTAAACCATACTTTTGATTGCGCAGTTCTGAACACTCTTTCTGTAGAAAATGCAAGTGGACATTCGGAGCGCTAAGAGGGTAATAGTGGAAAAAGGAATATATTCAAATATAAACTACACAGTAGCATTCTGTGAAAATTCTTTCTGTTCTGTGCATTCAACTAACAGAGTTGAACCTTACTTTTGATTGAGCCGTTCTGAAACACTCTTTCTGTAGAAACTGCAATTGGACATTCTGAGCCCTAAGAGGCCTATATTGGGAAAAAGAATGTCTGCAAATAAAACTACACAGAAGAATTGTGTGAAACTTCTTTCTGTTCTGTTTGTTCAACTAAAAGAGTTGAACCTTAGTTTTGATTGAGCCGTTCTGAAACACTCTTTCTGTAGAAAATGCAAGTGGAGATTCGGAGCGCTAAGAGGGTAATAGTGGAAAAAGGAATGTCTCCAAATATAAACTACACAGAATCATTCTGTGAAACTTCTTTCTGATCTGTGCATTCAGCTAACAGAGTTAAACCATACTTTTGATTGAGCAGATCTGAACACTCTTTCTGTAGAAAATGCAACTGGACATTTGGAGCGCTAAGAGAGTAGTAGTGGAAAAAGGAATATATTCAAATATAAACTACACAGAAGCATTCTGTGAAACTTCTTTCTGATCTGAGCATTCAGCTAACAGAGTTAAACCATACTTTTGATTGAGCAGTTTTGAAACACTCTGTCTGTAGAAAATGCAACTGGACATTCGTAGCGCTAAGTGGGTAATAGTGGAAAAAAGAATATGTTCAAATATAAACTACACAGAAGCATTGTATGAAACTTCTTTCTGTTCTGTGCATTCAACTAACAGAGTTGAACCTTACCTTTGATTGAGCCTTTCTGAAACACTCTTTCTGTAGAAACTGCAATTGGACATTCTGAGCGCTAAGAGGCCTCTATTGGGAAAAATAATATCTTCAAATAAAAACTACACAGAAGCATTGTGTGAAACTTATTTCTGATATGTTCATTAAGCTAACAGAGTTAAACCATACTTTTGATTGCGCAGTTCTGAACACTCTTTCTGTAGAAAATGCAAGTGGACATTCGGAGCGCTAAGAGGGTAATAGTGGAAAAAGGAATATATTCAAATATAAACTACACAGTAGCATTCTGTGAAAATTCTTTCTGTTCTGTGCATTCAACTAACAGAGTTGAACCTTACTTTTGATTGAGCCGTTCTGAAACACTCTTTCTGTAGAAACTGCAATTGGACATGCTAAGCGCTAAGAGGCCTACATTGGGAAAAAGAATATCTTCAAATAAAAACTACACAGATGCATTCTGTGAAACTTATTTCTGATCTGTAAATTCAGTTAACAGAGATAAAACATATTTTTGATTGAGCAGTTATGAGACACTCTTTTTGTAGAAAATGCAAGTGGAGATTCGGAGCGCTAAGAGGGTAATAGTGGAAAAAGGAATGTCTTCAAATATAAACTACACAGAATCATTCGGTGAAACTTCTTTCTGATATGTGCATTCAGCTAACAGAGTTAAACCATACTTTTGATTGAGCAGATCTGAACACTCTTTCTGTAGAAAATGCAACTGGACATTTGGAGCGCTAAGAGCGTAGTAGTGGAAAAAGGAATATATTCAAATATAAACTACACAGAAGCATTCTGTGAAACTTCTTTCTGATCTGAGCATTCAGCTAACAGAGTTAAACCATACTTTTGATTGAGCAGTTTTGAAACACTCTGTCTGTAGAAAATGCAACTGGACATTCGTAGCGCTAAGTGGGTAATAGTGGAAAAAAGAATATGTTCAAATATAAACTACACAGAAGCATTGTATGAAACTTCTTTCTGTTCTGTGCATTCAACTAACAGAGTTGAACCTTACTTTTGATTGAGCCGTTCTGAAACACTCTTTCTGTAGAAACTGCAATTGGACATTCTGAGCGCTAAGAGGCCTATATTGGGAAAAAGAATGTCTACAAATAAAAACTACACAGAAGAATTGTGTGAAACTACTTTCTGTTCTGTTTGTTCAACTAAAAGAGTTGAACCTTAGTTTTGATTGAGCCGTTCTGAAACACTCTTTCTGTAGAAAATGCAAGTGGAGATTCGGAGCGCTAAGAGGGTAATAGTGGAAAAAGGAATGTCTCCAAATATAAACTACACAGAATCATTCTGTGAAACTTCTTTCTGATCTGTGCATTCAGCTAACAGAGTTAAACCATACTTTTGATTGAGCAGATCTGAACACTCTTTCTGTAGAAAATGCAACTGGACATTTGGAGCGCTAAGAGAGTAGTAGTGGAAAAAGGAATATATTCAAATATAAACTACACAGAAGCATTTTGTGAAACTTCTTTCTGATCTGAGCATTCAGCTAACAGAGTTAAACCATACTTTTGATTGAGCAGTTTTGAAACACTCTGTCTGTAGAAAATGCAACTGGACATTCGTAGCGCTAAGTGGGTAATAGTGGAAAAAATAATATGTTCAAATATAAACTACACAGAAGCATTGTATGAAACTTCTTTCTGTTCTGTGCATTCAACTAACAGGGTTGAACCTTACTTTTGATTGAGCCTTTCTGAAACACTCTTTCTGTAGAAACTGCAATTGGACATTCTGAGCGCTAAGAGGCCTCTATTGGGAAAAATAATATCTTCAAATAAAAACTACACAGAAGCATTGTGTGAAACTTATTTCTGATATGTTCATTAAGCTAACAGAGTTAAACCATACTTTTGATTGCGCAGTTCTGAACACTCTTTCTGTAGAAAATGCAAGTGGACATTCTGAGCGCTAAGAGGGTAATAGTGGAAAAAGGAATATATCCAAATATAAACTACACAGTAGCATTCTGTGAAAATTCTTTCTGTTCTGTGCATTCAACTAACAGAGTTGAACCTTACTTTTGATTGAGCCGTTCTGAAACACTCTTTCTGTAGAAACTGCAATTGGACATGCTAAGCACTAAGAGGCCTACATTGGGAAAAAGAATATCTTCAAATAAAAACTACACAGATGCATTCTGTGAAACTTATTTCTGATCTGTAAATTCAGTTAACAGAGATAAAACATATTTTTGATTGAGCAGTTATGAAACACTCCTTTTGTAGAAAATGCAAGTGGAGATTCGGAGCGCTAAGAGGGTAATAGTGGAAAAAGGAATGTCTCCAAATGTAAACTACACAGAAAAATTCTGTGAAACTTCTTTCTGATCTGTGCATTCAGCTAACAGAGTTAAACCATACTTTTGATTGAGCAGATCTGAACACTCTTTCTGTAGAAAATGCAACTGGACATTTGGAGCGCTAAGAGAGAAGTAGTGGAAAAAGGAATATATTCAAATATAAACTACACAGAAGCATTCTGTGAAACTTCTTTCTGATCTGAGAATTCAGCTAACAGAGTTAAACCATACTTTTGATTGAGCAGTTTTGAAACACTCTGTCTGTAGAAAATGCAACTGGACATTCGTAGCGCTAAGTGGGTAATAGTGGAAAAAATAATATGTTCAAATATAAACTACACAGAAGCATTGTATGAAACTTCTTTCTGTTCTGTGCATTCAACTAACAGAGTTGAACCTTACTTTTGATTGAGCCGTTCTGAAACACTCTTTCTGTAGAAACTGCAATTGGACATTCTGAGCGCTAGGAGGCCTATATTGGGAAAAATATTGTCTACAAATAAAAACTACACAGAAGAATTGTGTGAAACTTCTTTCTGTTCTGTTTGTTCAACTAAAAGATTTGAACCTTATTTTTGATTGAGCCGTTCTGAAACACTCTTTCTGTAGAAAATGCAAGTGGAGATTCGGAGCGCTAAGAGGGTAATAGTGGAAAAAGGAATGTCTCCAAATATAAACTACACAGAATCATTCTGTGAAACTTCATTCTGATCTGTGCATTCAGCTAACAGTGTTAAACCATACTTTTGATTGAGCAGATCTGAACACTCTTTCTGTAGAAAATGCAACTGGACATTTGGAGCGCTAAGAGAGTAGTAGTGGAAAAAGGAATATATTCAAATATAAACTACACAGAAGCATTCTGTGAAACTTCTTTCTGATCTGAGCATTCAGCTAACAGAGTTAAACCATACTTTTGATTGAACAGTTTTGAAACACTCTGTCTGTAGAAAATGCAACTGGACATTCGTAGCGCTAAGTGGGTAATAGTGGAAAAAAGAATATGTTCAAATATAAACTACACAGAAGCATTGAATGAAACTTCTTTCTGTTCTGTGCATTCAACTAACAGAGTTGAACCTTACTTTTGATTGAGCCTTTCTGAAAGACTCTTTCTGTAGAAACTGCAATTGGACATTCTGAGCGCTAAGAGGCCTCTATAGGGAAAAATAATATCTTCAAATAAAAACTACACAGAAGAATTGTGTGAAACTTATTTCTGATATGTTCATTAAGCTAACAGAGTTAAACCATACTTTTGATTGCGCAGTTCTGAACACTCTTTCTGTAGAAAATGCAAGTGGACATTCGGAGCTCTAAGAGGGTAATAGTGGAAAAAGGAATATATTCAAATATAAACTACACAGTAGCATTCTGTGAAAATTCTTTCTGTTCTGTGCATTCAACTAACAGAGTTGAACCTTACTTTTGATTGAGCCGTTCTGAAACACTCTTTCTGTAGAAACTGCAATTGGACATGCTAATCGCTAAGAGTCCTACATTGGGAAAAAGAATATCTTCAAATAAAAACTACACAGATGCATTCTGTGAAACTTATTTCTGATCTGTAAATTCAGTTAACAGAGATAAAACATATTTTTGATTGAGCAGTTATGAAACACTCTTTTTGTAGAAAATGCAAGTGGAGATTCGGAGCGCTAAGTGGGTAATAGTGGAAAAAGGAATGTCTTCAAATATAAACTACACAGAATCATTCGGTGAAACTTCTTTCTGATCTGTGCATTCAGCTAACAGAGTTAAACCATAGTTTTGATTGAGCAGATCTGAACACTCTTTCTCTAGAAAATGCAACTGGACATTTGGAGCGCTAAGAGCGTAGTAGTGGAAAAAGGAATATATTCAAATATAAACTACACAGAAGCATTCTGTGAAACTTCTTTCTGATCTGAGCATTCAGCTAACAGAGTTAAACCATACTTTTGATTGAGCAGTTTTGAAACACTCTGTCTGTAGAAAATGCAACTGGACATTCGTAGCGCGAAGTGGGTAATACGGGAAAAAAGAATATGTTCAAATATAAACTACACAGAAGCGTTGTATGAAACTTCTTTCTGTTCTGTGCATTCAACTAACAGAGTTGAACCTTACTTTTGATTGAGCCGTTCTGAAACACTCTTTCTGTAGAAACTGCAATTGGACATTCTGAGCCCTAAGAGGCCTATATTGGGAAAAAGAATGTCAACAAATAAAAACTACACAGAAGAATTGTGTGAAACTTCTTTCTGTTCTGTTTGTTCAACTAAAAGAGTTGAACCTTAGTTTTGATTGAGCCGTTCTGAAACACTCTTTCTGTAGAAAATGCAAGTGGAGATTCGGAGCGCTAAGAGGGTAATAGTGGAAAAAGGAATGTCTCCAAATATAAACTACACAGAATCATTCTGTGAAACTTCTTTCTGATCTGTGCATTCAGCTAACACAGTTAAACCATACTTTTGATTGAGCAGATCTGAACACTCTTTCTGTAGAAAATGAAACTGGACATTTGGAGCTCTAAGAGAGTAGTAGTGGAAAAAGGAATATATTCAAATATAAACTACACAGAAGCATTCTGTGAAACTTCTTTCTGATCTGAGCATTCAGCTAACAGAGTTAAACCATACTTTTGATTGAGCAGTTTTGAAACACTCTGTCTGTAGAAAATGCAACTGGACATTCGTAGCGCTAAGTGGGTAATAGTGGAAAAAAGAATATGTTCAAATATAAACTACACAGAAGCATTGTATGAAACTTCTTTCTGTTCTGTGCATTCAACTAAAAGAGTTGAACCTTACTTTTGATTGAGCCTTTCTGAAACACTCTTTCTGTAGAAACTGCAATTGGACATTCTGAGCGCTAAGAGGCCTCTATTGGGAAAAATAATATCTTCAAATAAAAACTACACAGAAGCATTGTGTGAAACTTATTTCTGATATGTTCATTAAGCTAACAGAGTTAAACCATACTTTTGATTGCGCAGTTCTGAACACTCTTTCTGTAGAAAATGCAAGTGGACATTCGGAGCGCTAAGAGGGTAATAGTGGAAAAAGGAATATATTCAAATATAAACTACACAGTAGCATTCTGTGAAAATTCTTTCTGTTCTGTGCATTCAACTAACAGAGTTGAACCTTACTTTTGATTGAGCCGTTCTGAAACACTCTTTCTGTAGAAACTGCAATTGGACATGCTAAGCGCTAAGAGGCCTACATTCTGAAAAAGAATATCTTCAAATAAAAACTACACAGATGCATTCTGTGAAACTGATTTCTGATCTGTAAATTCAGTTAACAGAGATAAAACATATTTTTGATTGAGCAGTTATGAAACATTCTTTTTGTAGAAAATGCAAGTGGAGATTCGGAGCGCTAAGAGGGTAATAGTGGAAAAAGGAATGTCTTCAAATATAAACTACACAGAATCATTCGGTGAAACTTCTTTCTGATCTGTGCATTCAGCTAACAGAGTTAAACCATACTTTTGATTGAGCAGATCTGAACACTCTTTCTGTAGAAAATGCAACTGGACATTTGGAGCGCTAAGAGCGTAGTAGTGGAAAAAGGAATATATTCAAATATAAACTACACAGAAGCATTCTGTGAAACTTCTTTCTGATCTGAGCATTCAGCTAACAGAGTTAAACCATACTTTTGATTGAGCAGTTTTGAAACACTCTGTCTGTAGAAAATGCAACTGGACATTCGTAGCGCTAAGTGGGTAATAGTGGAAAAAAGAATATGTTCAAATACAAACTACACAGAAGCATTGTATGAAACTTCTTTCTGTTCTGTGCATTCAACTAACAGAGTTGAACCTTACTTTTGATTGAGCCGTTCTGAAACACTCTTTCTGTAGAAACTGCAATTGGACATTCTGAGCGCTAAGAGGCCTATATTGGGAAAAAGAATGTCTACAAATAAAAACTACACAGAAGAATTGTGTGAAACTACTTTCTGTTCTGTTTGTTCAACTAAAAGTGTTGAACCTTAGTTTTGATTGAGCCGTTCTGAAACACTCTTTCTGTAGAAAATGCAAGTGGAGATTCGGAGCGCTAAGAGGGTAATAGTGGAAAAAGGAATGTCTCCAAATATAAACTACACAGAATCATTCTGTGAAACTTCTTTCTGATCTGTGCATTCAGCTAACAGAGTTAAACCATACTTTTGATTGAGCAGATCTGAACACTCTTTCTGTAGAAAATGCAACTGGACATTTGGAGCGCTAAGAGAGTAGTAGTGGAAAAAGGAATATATTCAAATATAAACAACACAGAAGCATTTTGTGAAACTTCTTTCTGATCTGAGCATTCAGCTAACAGAGTTAAACCATACTTTTGATTGAGCAGTTTTGAAACACTCTGTCTGTAGAAAATGCAACTGGACATTCGTAGCGCTAAGTGGGTAATAGTGGAAAAAAGAATATGTTCAAATATAAACTACACAGAAGCATTGTATGAAACTTCTTTCTGTTCTGTGCATTCAACTAACAGGGTTGAACCTTACTTTTGATTGAGCCTTTCTGAAACACTCTTTCTGTAGAAACTGCAATTGGACATTCTGAGCGCTAAGAGGCCTCTATTGGGAAAAATAATATCTTCAAATAAAAACTACACAGAAGCATTGTGTGAAACTTATTTCTGATATGTTCATTAAGCTAACAGAGTTAAACCGTACTTTTGATTGCGCAGTTCTGAACACTCTTTCTGTAGAAAATGCATGTGGACATTCGGAGCGCTAAGAGGGTAATAGTGGAAAAAGGAATATATTCAAATATAAACTACACAGTAGCATTCTGTGAAAATTCTTTCTGTTCTGTGCTTTCAACTAACAGAGTTGAACCTTACTTTTGATTGAGCCGTTCTGAAACACTCTTTCTGTAGAAACTGCAATTGGACATGCTAAGCACTAAGAGGCCTACATTGGGAAAAAGAATATCTTCAAATAAAAACTACACAGATGCATTCTGTGAAACTTATTTCTGATCTGTAAATTCAGTTAACAGAGATAAAACATATTTTTGATTGAGCAGTTATGAAACACTCTTTTTGTAGAAAATGCAAGTGGAGATTCGGAGCGCTAAGAGGGTAATAGTGGAAAAATGAATGTCTTCAAATATAAACTACACAGAATCATTCGGTGAAACTTCTTTCTGATCTGTGCATTCAGCTAACAGAGTTAAACCATACTTTTGATTGAGCAGATCTGAACAGTCTTTCTGTAGAAAATGCAACTGGACATTTGGAGCGCTAAGAGCGTAGTAGTGGAAAAAGGAATATATTCAAATATAAACTACACAGAAGCATTCTGTGAAACTTCTTTCTGATCTGAGCATTCAGCTAACAGAGTTAAACCATACTTTTGATTGAGCAGTTTTGAAACACTCTGTCTGTAGAAAATGCAACTGGACATTCGTAGCGCTAAGTGGGTAATAGTGGAAAAAAGAATATGTTCAAATATAAACTACACAGAAGCATTGTATGAAACTTCTTTCTGTTCTGTGCATTCAACTAACAGAGTTGAACCTTACTTTTGATTGAGCCGTTCTGAAACACTCTTTCTGTAGAAACTGCAATTGGACATTCTGAGCCCTAAGAGGCCTATATTGGGAAAAAGAATGTCTACAAATAAAAACTACACAGAAGAATTGTGTGAAACTTCTTTCTGTTCTGTTTGTTCAACTAAAAGAGTTGAACCTTAGTTTTGATTGAGACGTTCTGAAACACTCTTTCTGTAGAAAATGCAAGTGGAGATTCGGAGCGCTAAGAGGCCTTTATTGGGAAAAATAATATCTTCAAATAAAAACTACACAGAAGCATTGTGTGAAACTTATTTCTGATATGTTCATTAAGCTAACAGAGTTAAACCATACTTTTGATTGCGCAGTTCTGAACACTCTTTCTGTAGAAAATGCAAGTGGACATTCGGAGCGCTAAGAGGGTAATAGTGGAAAAAGGAATATATTCAAATATAAACTACACAGTAGCATTCTGTGAAAATTCTTTCTGTTCTGTGCATTCAACTAACAGAGTTGAACCTTACTTTGATTGAGCCGTTCTGAAACACTCTTTCTGTAGAAACTGCAATTGGACATTCTGAGCCCTAAGAGGCCTATATTGGGAAAAAGAATGTCTGCAAATAAAACTACACAGAAGAATTGTGTGAAACTTCTTTCTGTTCTGTTTGTTCAACTAAAAGAGTTGAACCTTAGTTTTGATTGAGCCGTTCTGAAACACTCTTTCTGTAGAAAATGCAAGTGGAGATTCGGAGCGCTAAGAGGGTAATAGTGGAAAAAGGAATGTCTCCAAATATAAACTACACAGAATCATTCTGTGAAACTTCTTTCTGATCTGTGCATTCAGCTAACAGAGTTAAACCATACTTTTGATTGAGCAGATCTGAACACTCTTTCTGTAGAAAATGCAACTGGACATTTGGAGCGCTAAGAGAGTAGTAGTGGAAAAAGGAATATATTCAAATATAAACTACACAGAAGCATTCTGTGAAACTTCTTTCTGATCTGAGCATTCAGCTAACAGAGTTAAACCATACTTTTGATTGAGCAGTTTTGAAACACTCTGTCTGTAGAAAATGCAACTGGACATTCGTAGCGCTAAGTGGGTAATAGTGGAAAAAAGAATATGTTCAAATATAAACTACACAGAAGCATTGTATGAAACTTCTTTCTGTTCTGTGCATTCAACTAACAGAGTTGAACCTTACCTTTGATTGAGCCTTTCTGAAACACTCTTTCTGTAGAAACTGCAATTGGACATTCTGAGCGCTAAGAGGCCTCTATTGGGAAAAATAATATCTTCAAATAAAAACTACACAGAAGCATTGTGTGAAACTTATTTCTGATATGTTCATTAAGCTAACAGAGTTAAACCATACTTTTGATTGCGCAGTTCTGAACACTCTTTCTGTAGAAAATGCAAGTGGACATTCGGAGCGCTAAGAGGGTAATAGTGGAAAAAGGAATATATTCAAATATAAACTACACAGTAGCATTCTGTGAAAATTCTTTCTGTTCTGTGCATTCAACTAACAGAGTTGAACCTTACTTTTGATTGAGCCGTTCTGAAACACTCTTTCTGTAGAAACTGCAATTGGACATGCTAAGCGCTAAGAGGCCTACATTGGGAAAAAGAATATCTTCAAATAAAAACTACACAGATGCATTCTGTGAAACTTATTTCTGATCTGTAAATTCAGTTAACAGAGATAAAACATATTTTTGATTGAGCAGTTATGAGACACTCTTTTTGTAGAAAATGCAAGTGGAGATTCAGAGCGCTAAGAGGGTAATAGTGGAAAAAGGAATGTCTTCAAATATAAACTACACAGAATCATTCGGTGAAACTTCTTTCTGATATGTGCATTCAGCTAACAGAGTTAAACCATACTTTTGATTGAGCAGATCTGAACACTCTTTCTGTAGAAAATGCAACTGGACATTTGGAGCGCTAAGAGCGTAGTAGTGGAAAAAGGAATATATTCAAATATAAACTACACAGAAGCATTCTGTGAAACTTCTTTCTGATCTGAGCATTCAGCTAACAGAGTTAAACCATACTTTTGATTGAGCAGTTTTGAAACACTCTGTCTGTAGAAAATGCAACTGGACATTCGTAGCGCTAAGTGGGTAATAGTGGAAAAAAGAATATGTTCAAATATAAACTACACAGAAGCATTGTATGAAACTTCTTTCTGTTCTGTGCATTCAACTAACAGAGTTGAACCTTACTTTTGATTGAGCCGTTCTGAAACACTCTTTCTGTAGAAACTGCAATTGGACATTCTGAGCGCTAAGAGGCCTATATTGGGAAAAAGAATGTCTACAAATAAAAACTACACAGAAGAATTGTGTGAAACTACTTTCTGTTCTGTTTGTTCAACTAAAAGAGTTGAACCTTAGTTTTGATTGAGCCGTTCTGAAACACTCTTTCTGTAGAAAATGCAAGTGGAGATTCGGAGCGCTAAGAGGGTAATAGTGGAAAAAGGAATGTCTCCAAATATAAACTACACAGAATCATTCTGTGAAACTTCTTTCTGATCTGTGCATTCAGCTAACAGAGTTAAACCATACTTTTGATTGAGCAGATCTGAACACTCTTTCTGTAGAAAATGCAACTGGACATTTGGAGCGCTAAGAGAGTAGTAGTGGAAAAAGGAATATATTCAAATATAAACTACACAGAAGCATTTTGTGAAACTTCTTTCTGATCTGAGCATTCAGCTAACAGAGTTAAACCATACTTTTGATTGAGCAGTTTTGAAACACTCTGTCTGTAGAAAATGCAACTGGACATTCGTAGCGCTAAGTGGGTAATAGTTGAAAAAATAATATGTTCAAATATAAACTACACAGAAGCATTGTATGAAACTTCTTTCTGTTCTGTGCATTCAACTAACAGGGTTGAACCTTACTTTTGATTGAGCCTTTCTGAAACACTCTTTCTGTAGAAACTGCAATTGGACATTCTGAGCGCTAAGAGGCCTCTATTGGGAAAAATAATATCTTCAAATAAAAACTACACAGAAGCATTGTGTGAAACTTATTTCTGATATGTTCATTAAGCTAACAGAGTTAAACCATACTTTTGATTGCGCAGTTCTGAACACTCTTTCTGTAGAAAATGCAAGTGGACATTCGGAGCGCTAAGAGGGTAATAGTGGAAAAAGGAATATATTCAAATATAAACTACACAGTAGCATTCTGTGAAAATTCTTTCTGTTCTGTGCATTCAACTAACATAATTGAACCTTACTTTTGATTGAGCCGTTCTGAAACACTCTTTCTGTAGAAACTGCAATTGGACATGCTAAGCGCTAAGAGGCCTACATTGGGAAAAAGAATATCTTCAAATAAAAACTACACAGATGCATTCTGTGAAACTGATTTCTGATCTGTAAATTCAGTTAACAGAGATAAAACATATTTTTGATTGAGCAGTTATGAAACACTCTTTTTGTAGAAAATGCAAGTGGAGATTCGGAGCGCTAAGAGGGTAATAGTGGAAAAAGGAATGTCTTCAAATATAAACTACACAGAATCATTCGGTGAAACTTCTTTCTGATCTGTGCATTCAGCTAACAGAGTTAAACCATACTTTTGATTGAGCAGATCTGAACACTCTTTCTGTAGAAAATGCAACTGGACATTTGGAGCGCTAAGAGCGTAGTAGTGGAAAAAGGAATATATTCAAATATAAACTACACAGAAGCATTCTGTGAAACTTCTTTCTGATCTGAGCATTCAGCTAAAAGAGTTAAACCATACTTTTGATTGAGCAGTTTTGAAACACTCTGTCTGTAGAAAATGCAACTGGACATTCGTAGCGCTAAGTGGGTAATAGTGGAAAAAGGAATATGTTCAAATATAAACTACACAGAAGCATTGTATGAAACTTCTTTCTGTTCTGTGCATTCAACTAACAGAGTTGAACCTTACTTTTGATTGAGACGTTCTGAAACACTCTTTCTGTAGAAACTGCAATTGGACATTCTGAGCGCTAAGAGGCCTATATTGGGAAAAAGAATGTCTACAAATAAAAACTACACAGAAGAATTGTGTGAAACTTCTTTCTGTTCTGTTTGTTCAACTAAAAGAGTTGAACCTTAGTTTTGATTGAGCCGTTCTGAAACACTCTTTCTGTAGAAAATGCAAGTGGAGATTCGGAGCGCTAAGAGGGTAATAGTGGAAAAAGGAATGTCTCCAAATATAAACTACACAGAATCATTCTGTGAAACTTCTTTCTGATCTGTGCATTCAGCTAACAGAGTTAAACCATACTTTTGATTGAACAGATCTGAACACTCTTTCTGTAGAAAATGCAACTGGACATTTGGAGCGCTAAGAGAGTAGTAGTGGAAAAAGGAATATATTCAAATATAAACTACACAGAAGCATTCTGTGAAACTTCTTTCTGATCTGAGCATTCAGCTAACAGAGTTAAACCATACTTTTGATTGAGCAGTTTTGAAACACTCTGTCTGTAGAAAATGCAACTGGACATTCGTAGCGCTAAGTGGGTAATAGTGGAAAAAAGAATATATTCAAATATAAACTACACAGAAGCATTGTATGAAACTTCTTTCTGTTCTGTGCATTCAACTAACAGAGTTGAACCTTACTTTTGATTGAGCCTTTCTGAAACACTCTTTCTGTAGAAACTGCAATTGGACATTCTGAGCGCTAAGAGGCCTCTATTGGGAAAAATAATATCTTCAAATAAAAACTACACAGAAGCATTGTGTGAAACTTATTTCTGATCTGTAAATTCAGTTAACAGAGATAAAACATATTTTTGATTGAGCAGTTATGAAACACTCTTTCTGTAGAAAATGCAAGTGGAGATTCGGAGTGCTAAGAGGGTAATAGTGGAAAAAGGAATGTCTCCAAATATAAACTACACAGAATCATTCTGTGAAACTATTTTCTGATCTGTGCATTCAGCTCACAGAGTTAAACCATACTTTTGATTGAGCAGATCTGAACACTCTTTCTGTAGAAAATGCAACTGGACATTTGGAGCGCTAAGAGAGTAGTAGTGGAAAAAGGAATATATTCAAATATAAACTACACAGAAGCATTCTGTGAAACTTCTTTCTGATCTGAGCATTCAGCTAACAGAGTTAAACCATACTTTTGATTGAGCAGTTATGAAACACTCTGTCTGTAGAAAATGCAACTGGACATTCGTAGCGCTAAGTGGGTAATAGTGGAAAAAAGAATATGTTCAAATATAAACTACACAGAAGCATTGTATGAAACTTCTTTCTGTTCTGTGCATTCAACTAACAGAGTTGAACCTTACTTTTGATTGAGCCTTTCTGAGACACTCTTTCTGTAGAAACTGCAATTGGACATTCTGAGCGCTAAGAGGCCTCTATTGGGAAAAATAATATCTTCAAATAAAAACTACACAGAAGCATTGTGTGAAACTTATTTCTGATATGTTCATTAAGCTAACAGAGTTAAACCATACTTTTGATTGCGCAGTTCTGAACACTCTTTCTGTAGAAAATGCAAGTGGACATTCGGAGCGCTAAGAGGGTAATAGTGGAAAAAGGAATATATTCAAATATAAACTACACAGTAGCATTCTGTGAAAATTCTTTCTGTTCTGTGCATTCAACTAACATAATTGAACCTTACTTTTGATTGAGCCGTTCTGAAACACTCTTTCTGTAGAAACTGCAATTGGACATGCTAAGCGCTAAGAGGCCTACATTGGGAAAAAGAATATCTTCAAATAAAAACTACACAGATGCATTCTGTGAAACTGATTTCTGATCTGTAAATTCAGTTAACAGAGATAAAACATATTTTTGATTGAGCAGTTATGAAACACTCTTTTTGTAGAAAATGCAAGTGGAGATTCGGAGCGCTAAGAGGGTAATAGTGGAAAAAGGAATGTCTTCAAATATAAACTACACAGAATCATTCGGTGAAACTTCTTTCTGATCTGTGCATTCAGCTAACAGAGTTAAACCATACTTTTGATTGAGCAGATCTGAACACTCTTTCTGTAGAAAATGCAACTGGACATTTGGAGCGCTAAGAGCGTAGTAGTGGAAAAAGGAATATATTCAAATATAAACTACACAGAAGCATTCTGTGAAACTTCTTTCTGATCTGAGCATTCAGCTAACAGAGTTAAACCATACTTTTGATTGAGCAGTTTTGAAACACTCTGTCTGTAGAAAATGCAACTGGACATTCGTAGCGCTAAGGGGGTAATAGTGGAAAAAGGAATATGTTCAAATATAAACTACACAGAAGCATTGTATGAAACTTCTTTCTGTTCTGTGCATTCAACTAACAGAGTTGAACCTTACTTTTGATTGAGCCGTTCTGAAACACTCTTTCTGTAGAAACTGCAATTGGACATTCTGAGCGCTAAGAGGCCTATATTGGGAAAAAGAATGTCTACAAATAAAAACTACACAGAAGAATTGTGTGAAACTACTTTCTGTTCTGTTTGTTCAACTAAAAGAGTTGAACCTTAGTTTTGATTGAGCCGTTCTGAAACACTCTTTCTGTAGAAAATGCAAGTAGAGATTCGGAGCGCTAAGAGGGTAATAGTGGAAAAAGGAATGTCTCCAAATATAAACTACACAGAATCATTCTGTGAAACTTCTTTCTGATCTGTGCATTCAGCTAACAGAGTTAAACCATACTTTTGATTGAGCAGATCTGAACACTCTTTCTGTAGAAAATGCAACTGGACATTTGGAGCGCTAAGAGAGTAGTAGTGGAAAAAGGAATATATTCAAATATAAACTACACAGAAGCATTCTGTGAAACTTGTTTCTGATCTGAGCATTCAGCTAACAGAGTTAAACCATACTATTGATTGAGCAGTTTTGAAACACTCTGTCTGTAGAAAATGCAACTGGACATTCGTAGCGCTAAGTGGGTAATAGTGGAAAAAAGAATATGTTCAAATATAAACTACACAGAAGCATTGTATGAAACTTCTTTCTGTTCTGTGCATTCAACTAACAGAGTTGAACCTTACTTTTGATTGAGCCTTTCTGAAACACTCTTTCTGTAGAAACTGCAATTGGACATTCTTAGCGCTAAGAGGCCTCTATTGGGAAAAATAATATCTTCAAATAAAAACTACACAGAAGCATTGTGTGAAACTTATTTCTGATCTGTAAATTCAGTTAACAGAGATAAAACATATTTTTGATTGAGCAGTTATGAAACACTCTTTCTGTAGAAAATGCAAGTGGAGATTCGGAGTGCTAAGAGGGTAATAGTGGAAAAAGGAATGTCTCCAAATATAAACTACACAGAATCATTCTGTGAAACTTCTTTCTGATCTGTGCATTCAGCTAACAGAGTTAAACCATACTTTTGATTGAGCAGATCTGAACACTCTTTCTGTAGAAAATGCAACTGGACATTTGGAGCGCTAAGAGAGTAGTAGTGGAAAAAGGAATATATTCAAATATAAACTACACAGAAGCATTCTGTGAAACTTCTTTCTGATCTGAGCATTCAGCTAACAGAGTTAAACCATACTTTTGATTGAGCAGTTTTGAAACACTCTGTCTGTAGAAAATGCAACTGGACATTCGTAGCGCTAAGTGGGTAATAGTGGAAAAAAGAATATGTTCAAATATAAACTACACAGAAGCATTGTATGAAACTTCTTTCTGTTCTGTGCATTCAACTAACAGAGTTGAACCTTACTTTTGATTGAGCCTTTCTGAGACACTCTTTCTGTAGAAACTGCAATTGGACATTCTGAGCGCTAAGAGGCCTCTATTGGGAAAAATAATATCTTCAAATAAAAACTACACAGAAGCATTGTGTGAAACTTATTTCTGATATGTTCATTAAGCTAACAGAGTTAAACCATACTTTTGATTGCGCAGTTCTGAACACTCTTTCTGTAGAAAATGCAAGTGGACATTCGGAGCGCTAAGAGGGTAATAGTGGAAAAAGGAATATATTCAAATATAAACTACACAGTAGCATTCTGTGCAAATTCTTTCTGTTCTGTGCATTCAACTAACATAATTGAACCTTACTTTTGATTGAGCCGTTCTGAAACACTCTTTCTGTAGAAACTGCAATTGGACATGCTAAGCGCTAAGAGTCCTACATTGGGAAAAAGAATATCTTCAAATAAAAACTACACAGATGCATTCTGTGAAACTGATTTCTGATCTGTAAATTCAGTTAACAGAGATAAAACATATTTTTGATTGAGCAGTTATGAAACACTCTTTATGTAGAAAATGCAAGTGGAGATTCGGAGCGCTAAGGGGGTAATAGTGGAAAAAGTAATGTCTTCAAATATAAACTACACAGAATCATTCGGTGAAACTTCTTTCTGATCTGTGCATTCAGCTAACAGAGTTAAACCATACTTTTGATTGACCAGATCTGAACACTCTTTCTGTAGAAAATGCAACTGGACATTTGGAGCGCTAAGAGCGTAGTAGTGGAAAAAGGAATATATTCAAATATAAACTACACAGAAGCATTCTGTGAAACTTCTTTCTGATCTGAGCATTCAGCTAACAGAGTTAAACCATACTTTTGATTGAGCAGTTTTGAAACACTCTGTCTGTAGAAAATGCAAATGGACATTCGTAGCGCTAAGTGGGTAATAGTGGAAAAAAGAATATGTTCAAATATAAACTACACAGAAGCATTGTATGAAACTTCTTTCTGTTCTGTGCATTCAACTAACAGAGTTGAACCTTACTTTTGGTTGAGCCATTCTGAAACACTCTTTCTGTAGAAACTGCAATTGGACATTCTGAGCGCTAAGAGGCCTATATTGGGAAAAAGAATGTCTACAAATAAAAACTACACAGAAGAATTGTGTGAAACTCCTTTCTGTTCTGTTTGTTCAACTAAAAGAGTTGAACCTTAGTTTTGATTGAGCCGTTCTGAAACACTCTTTCTGTAGAAAATGCAAGTGGAGATTCGGAGCGCTAAGAGGTTAATAGTGGAAAAAGGAATGTCTCCAAATATAAACTACACAGAATCATTCTGTGAAACTTCTTTCTGATCTGTGCATTCAGCTAACAGAGTTAAACCATACTTTTGATTGAGCAGATCTGAACACTCTTTCTGTAGAAAATGCAACTGGACATTTGGAGCGCTAAGAGAGTAGTAGTGGAAAAAGGAATATATTCAAATATAAACTACACAGAAGCATTCTGTGAAACTTCTTTCTGATCTGAGCATTCAGCTAACAGAGTTAAACCATACTATTGATTGAGCAGTTTTGAAACACTCTGTCTGTAGAAAATGCAACTGGACATTCGTAGCGCTAAGTGGGTAATAGTGGAAAAAAGAATATGTTCAAATATAAACTACACAGAAGCATTGTATGAAACTTCTTTCTGTTCTGTGCTTTCAACTAACAGAGTTGAACCTTACTTTTGATTGAGCCTTTCTGAAACACTCTTTCTGTAGAAACTGCAATTGGACATTCTGAGCGCTAAGAGGCCTCTATTGGGAAAAATAATATCTTCAAATAAAAACTACACAGAAGCATTGTGTGAAACTTATTTCTGATATGTTCATTAAGCTAACAGAGTTAAACCATACTTTTGATTGCGCAGTTCTGAACACTCTTTCTGTAGAAAATGCAAGTGGACATTCGGAGCGCTAAGAGGGTAATAGTGGAAAAAGGAATATATTCAAATATAAATTACACAGTAGCATTCTGTGAAAATTCTTTCTGTTCTGTGCATTCAACTAACAGAGTTGAACCTTACTTTTGATTGAGCCGTTCTGAAACACTCTTTCTGTAGAAACTGCAATTGGACATGCTAAGCGCTAAGAGGCCTACATTGGGAAAAAGAATATCTTCAAATAAAAACTACACAGATGCATTCTGTGAAACTGATTTCTGATCTGTAAATTCAGTTAACAGAGATAAAACATATTTTTGATTGAGCAGTTATGAAACACTCTTTCTGTAGAAAATGCAACTGGACATTTGGAGCGCTAAGAGTGTAGTAGTGGAAAAAGGAATGTCTTCAAATATAAACTACACAGAAGCATTCTGTGAAACTTCTTTCTGATCTGAGCATTCAGCTAACAGAGTTAAACCATACTTTTGATTGAGCAGTTTTGAAACACTCTGTCTGTAGAAAATGCAACTGGACATTCGTAGCGCTAAGTGGGTAATAGTGGAAAAAAGAATATGTTCAAATATAAACTACACAGAAGCATTGTATGAAACTTCTTTCTGTTCTGTGCATTCAACTAACAGAGTTGAACCTTACTTTTGGTTGAGCCGTTCTGAAACACTCTTTCTGTAGAAACTGCAATTGGACATTCTGAGCGCTAAGAGGCCTATATTGGGAAAAAGAATGTCTACAAATAAAAACTACACAGAAGAATTGTGTGAAACGTCTTTCTGTTCTGTTTGTTCAACTAAAAGAGTTGAACCTTAGTTTTGATTGAGCCGTTCTGAAACACTCTTTCTGTAGAAAATGCAAGTGGATATTCGGAGCGCTAAGAGGGTAATAGTGGAAAAAGGAATGTCTCCAAATATAAACTACACAGAATCATTCTGTGAAACTTCTTTCTGATCTGTGCATTCAGCTAACAGAGTTAAAACATACTTTTGATTGAGCAGATCTGAACACTCTTTCTGTAGAAAATGCAACTGGACATTTGGAGCGCTAAGAGAGTAGTAGTGGAAAAAGGAATATATTCAAATATAAACTACACAGAAGCATTCTGTGAAACTTCTTTCTGATCTGAGCATTCAGCTAACAGAGTTAAACCATACTTTGATTGAGCAGTTTTGAAACACTCTGTCTGTGGAAAATGCAACTGGACATTCGTAGCGCTAAGTGGGTAATAGTGGAAAAAAGAATATGTTCAAATATAAACTACACAGAAGCATTGTATGAAACTTCTTTCTGTTCTGTGCATTCAACTAACAGAGTTGAACCTTACTTTTGAATGAGTCTTTCTGAAACACTCTTTCTGTAGAAACTGCAATTGGACATTCTGAGCGCTAAGAGGCCTCTATTGGGAAAAATAATATCTTCAAATAAAAACTACACAGAAGCATTGTGTGAAACTTATTTCTGATATGTTCATTAAGCTAACAGAGTTAAACCATACTTTTGATTGCGCAGTTCTGAACACTCTTTCTGTAGAAAATGCAAGTGGACATTCGGAGCGCTAAGAGGGTAATAGTGGAAAAAGGAATATATTCAAATATAAACTACACAGTAGCATTCTGTGAAAATTCTTTCTGTTCTGTGCATTCAACTAACAGAGTTGAACCTTACTTTTGATTGAGCCGTTCTGAAACACTCTTTCTGTAGAAACTGCAATTGGACATGCTAAGCGCTAAGAGGCCTACATTGGGAAAAAGAATATCTTCAAATAAAAACTACACAGATGCATTCTGTGAAACTTATTTCTGATCTGTAAATTCAGTTAACAGAGATAAAACATATTTTTGATTGAGCAGTTATGAAACACTCTTTCTGTAGAAAATGCAAGTGGAGATTCGGAGCGCTAAGAGGGTAATAGTGGAAAAAGGAATGTCTCCAAATATAAACTACACAGAATCATTCGGTGAAACTTCTTTCTGATCTGTGCATTCAGCTAACAGAGTTAAACCATACTTTTGATTGAGCAGATCTGAACACTCTTTCTGTAGAAAATGCAACTGGACATTTGGAGCGCTAAGAGCGTAGTAGTGGAAAAAGAATATATTCAAATATAAACTACACAGAAGCATTCTGTGAAACTTCTTTCTGATCTGAGCATTCAGCTAACAGAGTTAAACCATACTTTTGATTGAGCAGTTTTGAAACACTCTGTCTGTAGAAAATGCAACTGGACATTCGTAGCGCTAAGTGGGTAATAGTGGAAAAAAGAATATGTTCAAATATAAACTACACAGAAGCATTGTATGAAACTTCTTTCTGTTCTGTGCATTCAACTAACAGAGTTGAACCTTACTTTTGATTGAGCCGTTCTGAAACACTCTTTCTGTAGAAACTGCAATTGGACATTCTGAGCGCTAAGAGGCCTATATTGGGAAAAAGAATGTCTACAAATAAAAACTACACAGAAGAATTGTGTGAAACTTCTTTCTGTTCTGTTTGTTCAACTAAAAGAGTTGAACCTTAATTTTGATTGAGCCGTTCTGAAACACTCTTTCTGTAGAAAATGCAAGTGGAGATTCGGAGCGCTAAGAGGGTAATAGTGGAGAAAGGAATGTCTCCAAATATAAACTACACAGAATCATTCTGTGAAACTTCTTTCTGATCTGTGCATTCGGCTAACAGAGTTAAACCATACTTTTGATTGAGCAGATCTGAACACTCTTTCTGTAGAAAATGCAACTGGACATTTGGAGCGCTAAGAGCGTAGTAGTGGAAAAAGGAATATATTCAAATATAAACTACACAGAAGCATTCTGTGAAACTTCTTTCTGATCTGAGCATTCAGCTAACAGAGTTAAACCATACATTTGATTGAGCAGTTTTGAAACACTCTGTCTGTAGAAAATGCAACTGGACATTCGTAGCGCTAAGTGGGTAATAGTGGAAAAAAGAATATGTTCAAATATAAACTACACAGAAGCATTGTATGAAACTTCTTTATGTTCTGTGCATTCAACTAACAGAGTTGAACCTTACTTTTGAATGAGCCTTTCTGAAACACTCTTTCTGTAGAAACTGCAATTGGACATTCTGAGCGCTAAGAGGCCTCTATTGGGAAAAATAATATCTTCAAATAAAAACTACACAGAAGCATTGTGTGAAACTTATTTCTGATCTGTAAATTCAGTTAACAGAGATAAAACATATTTTTGATTGAGCAGTTATGAAACACTCTTTCTGTAGAAAATGCAAGTGGAGATTCGGAGCGCTAAGAGGGTAATAGTGGAAAAAGGAATGTCTCCAAATATAAACTACACAGAATCATTCTGTGAAACTTCTTTCTGATCTGTGCATTCAGCTAACACAGTTAAACCATACTTTTGATTGAGCAGATCTGAACACTCTTTCTGTAGAAAATGCAACTGGACATTTGGAGCGCTAAGAGAGTAGTAGTGGAAAAAGGAATATATTCAAATATAAACTACACAGAAGCATTCTGTGAAACTTCTTTCTAATCTGAGCATTCAGCTAACAGAGTTAAACCATACTTTTGATTGAGCAGTTTTGAAACACTCTGTCTGTAGAAAATGCAACTGGACATTCGTAGCGCTAAGTGGGTAATAGTGGAAAAAAGAATATGTTCAAATATAAACTACACAGAAGCATTGTATCAAACTTCTTTCTGTTCTGTGCATTCAACTAACAGAGTTGAATCTTACTTTTGATTGAGCCTTTCTGAAACACTCTTTCTGTAGAAACTGCAATTGGACATTCTGAGCGCTAAGAGGTCTCTATTGGGAAAAATAATATCTTCAAATAAAAACTACACAGAAGCATTGTGTGAAACTTATTTCTGATATGTTCATTAAGCTAACAGACTTAAACCATACTTTTGATTGCGCAGTTCTGAACACTCTTTCTGTAGAAAATGCAAGTGGACATTCGGAGCGCTAAGAGGGTAATAGTGGAAAAAGGAATATATTCAAATATAAACTACACAGTAGCATTCTGTGAAAATTCTTTCTGTTCTGTGCATTCAACTAACAGAGTTGAACCTTACTTTTGATTGAGCCATTCTGAAACACTCTTTCTGTAGAAACTGCAATTGGACATGCTAAGCGCTAAGAGGCCTACATTGGGAAAAAGAATATCTTCAAATAAAAACTACACAGATGCATTCTGTGAAACTTATTTCTGATCTGTAAATTCAGTTAACAGAGATAAAACATATTTTTGATTGAGCAGTTATGAAACACTCTTTTTGTAGAAAATGCAAGTGGAGATTCGGAGCGCTAAGAGGGTAATAGTGGAAAAAGGAATGTCTTCAAATATAAACTACACAGAATCATTCGGTGAAACTTCCTTCTGATCTGTGCATTCAGCTAACAGAGTTAAACCATACTTTTGATTGAGCAGATCTGAACACTCTTTCTGTAGAAAATGCAACTGGACATTTGGAGCGCTAAGAGCGTAGTAGTGGAAAAAGGAATATATTCAGATATAAACTACACAGAAGCATTCTGTGAAACTTCTTTCTGATCTGAGCATTCAGCTAACAGAGTTTAACCATACTTTTGATTGAGCAGTTTTGAAACACTCTGTCTGTAGAAAATGCAACTGGACATTCGTAGCGCTAAGTGGGTAATAGTGGAAAAAAGGATATGTTCAAATATAAACTACACAGAAGCATTGTATGAAACTTCTTTCTGTTCTGTGCATTCAACTAACAGAGTTGAACCTTACATTTGATTGAGCCGTTCTGAAACACTCTTTCTGTAGAAACTGCAATTGGACATTCTGAGCGCTAAGAGGCCTATATTGGGAAAAAGAATGTCTACAAATAAAATCTACACAGAAGAATTGTGTGAAACTTCTTTCTGTTCTGTTTGTTCAACTAAAAGAGTTGAACCTTAGCTTTGATTGAGCCGTTCTGAAACACTCTTTCTGTAGAAAATGCAAGTGGAGATTCGGAGCGCTAAGAGGGTAAAAGTGGAAAAAGGATTGTCTCCAAATATAAACTACACAGAATCATTCGGTGAAACTTCTTTCTGATCTGTGCATTCAGCTAACAGAGTTAAAACATACTTTTGATTGAGCGGATCTGAACACTCTTTCTGTAGAAAATGCAACTGGACATTTGGAGCGCTAATAGAGTAGTAGTGGAAAAAGGAATATATTCAAATATAAACTACACAGAAGCATTCTGTGAAACTTCTTTCTGATCTGAGCATTCAGCTAACAGAGTTAAACCATACTTTTGATTGAGCAGTTTTGAAACACTCTGTCTGTAGAAAATGCAACTGGACATTCGTAGCGCTAAGTGGGTAATAGTGGAAAAAAGAATATGTTCAAATATAAACTACACAGTAGCATTCTGTGAAAATTCTTTCTGTTCTGTGCATTCAACTAACAGAGTTGAACCTTACTTTTGATTGAGCCGTTCTGAAACACTCTTTCTGTAGAAACTGCAATTGGACATTCTAAGCGCTAAGAGGCCTACATTGGGAAAAAGAATATCTTCAAATAAAAACTACACAGAAGCATTGTGTGAAACTTATTTCTGTTATGTTCATTAAGCTAACAGAGTTAAACCATACTTTTGATTGCGCAGTTCTGAACACTCTTTCTGTAGAAAATGCAAGTGGACCTTCGGAGCGCTAAGAGGGTAATAGTGGAAAAAGGAATATATTCAAATATAAACTACACAGTAGCATTCTGTGAAAATACTTTCTGTTCTGTGCATTCAACTAACAGAGTTGAACCCTACTTTTGATTGAGCCGTTCTTAAACACTCTTTCTGTAGAAACTGCAATTGGACATGCTAAGCGCTAAGAGGCCTACATTGGGAAAAAGAATATCTTCAAATAAAAACTACACAGATGCATTCTGTGAAACTTATTTCTGATCTGTAAATTCAGTTAACAGAGATAAAACATATTTTTGATTGAGCAGTTATGAAACACTCTTTTTGTAGAAAATGCAAGTTGAGATTCGGAGCGCTAAGAGGGTAATAGTGGAAAAAGGAATGTCTTCAAATATAAACTACACAGAATCATTCGGTGAAACTTCTTTCTGATCTGTGCATTCAGCTAACAGAGTTAAACCATACTTTTGATTGAGCAGATCTGAACACTCTTTCTGTAGAAAATGCAACTGGACATTTGGAGCGCTAAGAGCGTAGTAGTGGAAAAAGAATATATTCAAATATAAACTACACAGAAGCATTCTGTGAAACTTCTTTCTGATCTGAGCATTCAGCTAACAGAGTTAAACCATACTTTTGATTGAGCAGTTTTGAAACACACTGTCTGTAGAAAATGCAACTGGACATTCGTAGCGCTAAGTGGGTAATAGTGGAAAAAAGAATATGTTCAAATATAAACTACACAGAAGCATTGTATGAAACTTCTTTCTGTTCTGTGCATTCAACTAACAGAGTTGAACCTTACTTTTGATTGAGCCGTTCTGAAACACTCTTTCTGTAGAAACTGCAATTGGACATTCTGAGCGCTAAGAGGCCTATATTGGGAAAAAGAATGTCTACAAATAAAAACTACACAGAAGAATTGTGTGAAACTTCTTTCTGTTCTGTTTGTTCAACTAAAAGAGTTGAACCTTAGTTTTGATTGAGCCGTTCTGAAACACTCTTTCTGTAGAAAATGCAAGTGGAGATTCGGAGCGCTAAGAGGGTAATAGTGGAAAAAGGAATGTCTCCAAATATAAACTACACAGAATCATTCTGTGAAACTTCTTTCTGATCTGTGCATTCAGCTAACAGAGTTAAACCATACTTTTGATTGAGCAGATCTGAACACTCTTTCTGTAGAAAATGCAACTGGACATTTGGAGCGCTAAGAGAGTAGTAGTGGAAAAAGGAATATATTCAAATATAAACTACACAGAAGCATTCTGTGAAACTTGTTTCTGATCTGAGCATTCAGCTAACAGAGTTAAACCATACTATTGATTGAGCAGTTTTGAAACACTCTGTCTGTAGAAAATGCAACTGGACATTCGTAGCGCTAAGTGGGTAATAGTGGAAAAAAGAATATATTCAAATATAAACTACACAGAAGCATTGTATGAAACTTCTTTCTGTTCTGTGCATTCAACTAACAGAATTGAACCTTATTTTTGATTGAGCCTTTCTGAGACACTCTTTCTGTAGAAACTGCAATTGGACATTCTGAGCGCTAAGAGGCCTCTATTGGGAAAAATAATATCTTCAAATAAAAACTACACAGAAGCATTGTGTGAAACTTATTTCTGATATGTTCATTAAGCTAACAGACTTAAACCATACTTTTGATTGCGCAGTTCTGAACACTCTTTCTGTAGAAAATGCAAGTGGACATTCGGAGCGCTAAGAGGGTAATAGTGGAAAAAGGAATATATTCAAATATAAACTACACAGTAGCATTCTGTGAAAATTCTTTCTGTTCTGTGCATTCAACTAACAGAGTTGAACCTTACTTTTGATTGAGCCATTCTGAAACACTCTTTCTGTAGAAACTGCAATTGGACATGCTAAGCGCTAAGAGGCCTACATTGGGAAAAAGAATATCTTCAAATAAAAACTACACAGATGCATTCTGTGAAACTTATTTCTGATCTGTAAATTCAGTTAACAGAGATAAAACATATTTTTGATTGAGCAGTTATGAAACACTCTTTTTGTAGAAAATGCAAGTGGAGATTCGGAGCGCTAAGAGGGTAATAGTGGAAAAAGGAATGTCTTCAAATATAAACTACACAGAATCATTCGGTGAAACTTCTTTCTGATCTGTGCATTCAGCTAACAGAGTTAAACCATACTTTTGATTGAGCAGATCTGAACACTCTTTCTGTAGAAAATGCAACTGGACATTTGGAGCGCTAAGAGCGTAGTAGTGGAAAAAGGAATATATTCAGATATAAACTACACAGAAGCATTCTGTGAAACTTCTTTCTGATCTGAGCATTCAGCTAACAGAGTTTAACCATACTTTTGATTGAGCAGTTTTGAAACACTCTGTCTGTAGAAAATGCAACTGGACATTCGTAGCGCTAAGTGGGTAATAGTGGAAAAAAGGATATGTTCAAATATAAACTACACAGAAGCATTGTATGAAACTTCTTTCTGTTCTGTGCATTCAACTAACAGAGT